>NC_080380.1:119075394-119283761 GCF_014773155.1 Arachis stenosperma | reverse complement strand
ACTTCCGGGCCCACTTGGTGTTGGGCTGAGCAATGAAGCATTTTTCGTGTAGACTTCTTGGAGTTAAACGCCAGCTTTGGTGCCAGTTTGGGCGTTTAACTCCCATTCTTGTGCCAGTTCCGGCGTTAACGCTGGGAATTCTGAGGGTGACTTTGAACGCCGGTTTGAGCCATCAAATCTTGGGCAAAGTATGGACTATCTATTGCTGGAAAGCCCAGATGTCTACTTTCCAACGCCGTTGAGAACGCGGCCAATTGGGCTTCTGTAGCTCCAGAAAATCCACTTCGAGTGCAGGGAGGTCAGAATCCAACAGCATCTGCAGTCCTTTTCAGTCTCTGAATCAGATTTTGCTCAGTCCCTCAATTTCAGCCAGAAAATACCTGAAATCACAGAAAAACACACAAACTCATAGTAAAGTCCAGAAAAGTGAATTTAACTAAAACTAATAAAAATATACTAAAACTAACTAGATCATACTAAAAACATACTAAAAACAATGCCAAAAAGCGTACAAATTATCCGCTCATCACAACACCAAACTTAAATTGTTGCTTGTCCTCAAGCAACTGAAAATCAAATAAGATAAAAAAAAAGAGAATATGCAATGAATTCCAAAAACATCTATGAAGATCAGTATTAATTAGATGAGCAGGGCTTTTAGCTTTTTGCCTCTGAACAGTTTTGGCATCTCACTCTATCCTTTGAAACTCAGAATGATTGGCTTCTTTAGGAACTCAGAATCCAGATAGTGTTATTGATTCTCCTAGCTAAGTATGATGATTATTGAACACAGCTACTTATTGAGTCTTGGCTGTGGCCCAAAGCACTCTGTCTTCCAGTATTACCACCGGATACATACATGCCACAGACACATAATTGGGTGAACCTTTTCAGAGTGTGACTCAGCTTTGCTAGAGTCCCCAACTAGAGGTGTCCAGGGTTCTTAAGCACACTCTTTTTGCCTTGGATCACAACTTTATTTCTTTCTTTTTCTTTCTCTTTCTTTTTTTTTCGTTTTTCTACTTCTTTTCTCTTTTTTTTTTTGTATTCACTGCTTTTTCTTGCTTTAAGAATCATTTTTATGATTTTTCAGATCCTCAGTAACATGTCTCCTTTTTCATCATTCTTTCAAGAGCCAACATTCATGAACCACAAATTCAAAAGACATATGCACTGTTTAAGCATACATTCAGAAAACAAAAGTGTTGCCACCACATCAAAATAATTAAACTGTTATAAAATTCAAAATTCATGCAATTCTTATCTTTTTCAATTAAGAACATTTTTCATTTAAGAGAGGTGATGGATTCATAGGACATTCATAACTTTTAGGCATAGACACTAATGATCACAAGACACAAACATAGATAAACATAAGCACTCAAATTCGAAAAAAACAGGAAAATAAAGAACAAGGAGATTAAAGAACGGGTCCACCTTAGTGATGGCGGCTTGTTCTTCCTCTTGAAGGTCTTATGGAGTGCTTGAGCTCCTCAATGTCTCTTCCTTGTTTGTTGCTCCTCTCTCATGATTCTTTGATCTTCTCTAATTTCATGGAGGAGGATGGAATGTTCTTGGTGCTCCACCCTTAGTTGTCCCATGTTGGAACTTAATTCTCCTAGGGAGGTGTTCAGTTGCTCCCAATAGTCTTGTGGAGGAAAGTGCATCCCTTGAGGCATCTCAGGGATCTCATGATGAGAGGGGTCTCTTGTTTGCTCCATCCTTTTCTTAGTGATGGGCTTATCCTCATCAATGGGGGTGTCTCCTTCTATGTCAACTCCAACTGAATAACAGAGGTGACAAATGAGATGAGGAAAGGCTAACCTTGCCAAGGTAGAGGACTTGTCCGCCACCTTATAGAGTTCTTGGGCTATAACCTCATGAACTTCCACTTCTTCTCCAATCATGATGCTATGGATCATGATGGCTCGGTCTAGAGTAACTTCGGATCGGTTGCTAGTGGAAATGATTGAGCGTTGGATAAACTCCAACCATCCTCTAGCCACGGGCTTGAGGTCATGCCTTCTTAGTTGAACCGGCTTCCCTCTTGAATCTCTCTTCCATTGGGCGCCCTCTTCACAAATATCAGTGAGGACTTGGTCCAACCTTTGATCAAAGTTGACCCTTCTAGTGTAAGGATGTTCATCTCCTTGCATCATAGGCAAGTTGAATGCCAACCTTACATTTTCCGGACTAAAATCCAAGTATTTTCCCCGAACCATAGTAAGCCAATTCTTTGGATCCGGGTTCACACTTTGATCATGGTTCTTGGTGATCCATGCATTGGCATAGAACTCTTGAACCATTAAGATTCTGACTTATTGAATGGGGTTGGTGGGGATCCTGTGGGGTCCACAGATCCTGAGGTGTCAAGGAAAAGTCATCCCTGCACCAAATGGCATGCAAAATTGCGTTTTTAGCCAATTCTGGCGTTAAACGCCGGACTGGTGCCCATTTCTGGCATTTAACACCAGGTTCTTGCCCTTTTCTGGCGTTTAACGCCAGTCTGGTGCCCCTTTTTGGCGTTAAACGCCCAGAATGGTGCCAGACTGGGCGTTAAACGCCCATCTGCTAGCCTTACTGGCGTTTAAACGCCAGTAGGTTCTTCCTCCAGGGTGTGCTGTTTTTCTTCCTGTTTTTCATTCTGTTTTATCTTTTTCAATTGATTTTGTGACTTCTCATGATCATCAACCTACAGAAAACATAAAATAACAAAGAAAAATATATAAAATATAACATTGGGTTGCCTCCCAACAAGCGCTTCTTTAATGTCAGTAGCTTGACAGATGGCTCTCATGGAGCCTCACATTTTCTCAGAGCAATGTTGGAACCTCCCAACACCAAACTTAGAGTTTGAATGTGGGGGTTCAACACCAAACTTAGAGTTTGGTTGTGGCCTCCCAACACCAAACTTAGAGTTTGACTGTGGGGGCTCTGTTTGACTCTGATTTGAGAGAAGCTCTTCATGCTTCCTTTCCATGGTGACAGAGGGATATCCTTGAGCCTTAAACACAAAGGATTCTTCATTCACTTGAATGATCAGTTCACCTCCATCAACATCAATCACAGCCTTAGCTGTGGCTAGGAAGGGTCTGCCAAGGATGATGGATTCATCCATGCACTTCCCAGTCTCTAGGACTATGAAATCAGTAGGGATGTAATGGTCTTCAATTTTCACCAGAACATCCTCTACAAGTCCATAAGCTTGTTTTCTTGAATTGTCTGCCATCTCTAGTGAGATTCTTGCAGCTTGTACCTCAAGGATACCTAGCTTCTCCATTACAGAGAGAGGCATGAGGTTTACACTTGACCCTAAGTCACACAGAGCCTTCTTGAAGGTCATGGTGCCTATGGTACAAGGTATGGAGAACTTCCCAGGGTCCTGCCTCTTTTGAGGTAATTTCTGCCTAGACAAGTCATCCAATTCTTTGGTGAGCAAAGGGGGTTCATCCTCCCAAGTCTCATTTCCAAATAGCTTGTCATTTAGCTTCATGATTGCTCCAAGGTATTTAGCAACTTGCTCTTTGGTGACATACTCATCCTCTTCAGAGGAAGAATACTCATCAGAGCTCATGAATGGCAGAAGTAAGTTCAGTGGAATCTCTATGGTCTCATTTTGAGCCTCAGATTCCCATGGTTCCTCATTGGAAAACTCAGTGGAGGCTAGTGCACGCCCATTGAGGTCTTCCTCAGTGGCGTTCACTTCCTCTCCTTCCTCTCCAAATTCGGCCATGTTGATGGCCTTGCACTCCCCTTTTGGATTTTCTTCTGTATTGCTTGGGAGAGTACTAGGAGGGAGTTCAGTAACTTTCTTGCTCAGCTGTCCCACTTGTGCCTCCAAATTCCTAATGGAGGACCTTGTTTCAGTCATGAAACTTTGAGTGGTTGTGATTAGATCAGAGACCATGGTTGCTAAGTCAGAGTGGTTCTGCTTAGAATTCTCTGTCTGTTGCTAAGAAGATGATGGAAAAGGCTTGCCATTGCTAAACCTGTTTCTTCCACCATTATTGTTGTTGAAACCTTGTTGAGGTCTCTGTTGATCCTTCCATGAGAAATTTGGATGATTTCTCCATGAAGAATTATAGGTGTTTCCATAGGGTTCTCCTAGGTAATTCACCTCTTCCATTGAAGGGTTCTCAGGATCATAGGCTTCTTCTTCAGATGAAGCATCCTTAGTACTGCTTGGTGCATTTTGCATTCCAGACAGACTTTGAGAAATCAAATTGACTTGTTGAGTCAATATCTTGTTCTGAGCCAGAATGGCATTCAGAGTATCAATCTCAAGAACTCCTTTCTTCTGATTAGTCCCATTGTTCACAGGATTCCTTTCAGAAGTGTACATGAATTGGTTATTTGCAACCATTTCAATTAGTTCTTGAGCTTCTATAGGCGTCTTCTTCAGATGAAGAGATCCCCCAGCAGAGCTATCCAAAGACATCTTGGATAGTCCAGAGAGACCATCATAGAAAATACCTATGATGCTCCATTCAGAAAGCATGTCAGAAGGACATTTTCTGATCAATTGTTTGTATCTTTCCCAAGCTTCATAGAGGGATTCTCCATCCTTCTGTCTGAAGGTTTGGACTTCCACTCTAAGCTTACTCAATTTTTGAGGTGGAAAGAACTTTGCCAGGAAGGCATTGACTAGCTTTTCCGATGAGTCCAGGCTTTCTTTAGGTTGTGAGTCCAACCATGTTCTAGCTCTGTCTCTTACAGCAAAAGGGAATAGCATAAGTCTGTAGACCTCAGGGTCAACCCCATTAGTCTTGACAGTGTCACAGATTTACAAGAATTCAGCTAAGAACTGATGAGGATCTTCCAATGGAAGTCCATGGAACTTGCAATTCTGTTGCATTAGAGAAACTAATTGAGGCTTAAGCTCAAAGTTGTTTGCTCCAATGGCAGGGATAGAGATGCTTCTCCCATAGAAGTCGGGAGTAGGTGCAGTAAAGTCACCCAGCACCTTCCTTGCATTGTTTGTATTGTTGTTGTTTTCGGCTGCCATGGGTTCTTCTTCTTTGAAGATTTCTGTTAAGTTCTCTACAGAGAGTTGTGCCTTAGCTTCTCTTAGCTTTCGCTTCAAGGTCCTTTCAGGTTCAGGGTTAGCTTCAACAAGAATGCTTTTGTCTTTGTTCCTGCTCATATGAAAGAGAAGAGAACAAGAAGGTGTGGAATTCTCTATGTCACAGTATAGAGATTCCTTGAGGTGTCAGAGGAAAAGAAAAATAGAAGAAAGAGGTAGAAGAATTCGAACTTAGTCAGATAGAGTTCGAATTGTGCATTGAGGAGGAGTGGTACTCCATAAATAGAAAGATGTGAGAAGAGAGGAAGACATTTTCGAAAATTAAGTGAGATATTTTGAAAACATTTTGAAAAATTGATTGATAATTTTTGAAAACTAAAAGTGGGAAAGAAATCAAGTGATTTTTTTTTGAAAAATATTTTGAAAAAAAATATGATTGAAAACTATTTTTGAAAAAGATGTGATTAAAAAGATTTGATTGAAAAGTTATGGTTTTTTAAAAAGATATGGTTGAAAAGATATAATTTTAAAAACTAATGACTTGCCTAACAAGAAAAGATATGATTCAAACATTAAACCTTTCTCAACAGAAAAGGCAACATACTTGAATTGTTCAATCAAATCATTAATTGTTAGCAAGTATCTTTGAAAAAGGAAAGAAATTGATTTTTGAAAAAGATTTGATTGAAAAGATATGATTTGAAAAATATTTGATTTTGAAAAACTTTGAAAACTTGAAAAAAATTGATTTTGAAAACAAAATCCTCCCCCTTGTGCCATCCTGGCGTTAAACGCCCAGAATGGTGCACATTCTGGCGTTTAACGCCCAATGCACTACCTTTTTGGGCGTTAAACGCCCAACCAGGCACCCTGGCTGGCGTTTAAACGCCAGTCTGTCCTTCTTCACTGGGCGTTTTGAACGCCCAACTTTTTCTGTGTAATTCCTCTGCTGCATGTTCTGAATCTTCAGTTCCCTGTACTATTGACTTGAAAATAGAACCAAGATCAAATAAACAATGCATGCAAGACACCAAACTTAAAATTAGACACTAGACTCAAACAAGAAACATAAAATATTTTTGGTTTTTATGATTTTGAAATTTTTTTGGATTTTTTTTATTTTTCGAAAATTATATGGAAATAGATAACAAAGGTTTCAGAATTCTCAATTTGGATTCCAGGAATCATTGCAATGCTAGTCTAAGACTTCGGTCCAGGAATTAGACATGGCTTCACAGCCAGCCAAGCTTTCAAAGAAAGCTTCGGTCCAAAACACTAGACATGGCCAA
Organism: Arachis stenosperma; assembly: GCF_014773155.1. NCBI lineage: Eukaryota > Viridiplantae > Streptophyta > Magnoliopsida > Fabales > Fabaceae > Arachis > Arachis stenosperma. The sequence continues at coordinate 119,277,449 of NC_080380.1, read as the reverse complement.
TGGCCAGCCAAGCCTTAGCAGATCATTGCTCCAATAGCAAGATTGATAGAAATCATCAAGCTCTTGTGATGATCAGTTGAAACCTCGGTCCAATAAGATTAGACATGGCTTCACAGCCAGCCAGATTTCAACAGATCATCCTGAAACTCTAGAACTCATTCTTAAGAATTCTGAAAAATACCTAATCTAAGCAACAAGATGAACCGTCAGTTGTCCATACACGAAACAATCCCCGGCAACGGCGCCAAAAACTTGGTGCACGAAATTGTGATCATCAATGGCGCCATCAACATGGTACGCTCATTGCAATCTCAACTCTCTATCACAACTCCGCACAACTAACCAGCAAGTGCACTGGGTCGTCCAAGTAATAAACCTTATGCGAGTAAGGGTCGATCCCACGGAGATTGTTGGTATGAAGCAAGCTATGGTCATCTTGTAGATCTTAGTCAGGCAGACTCAAATGGGTATAGATGATGAATAAAACATAAAGATAAAGATAGAGATACTTATGTATATCATTGGTAAGAACTTCAGATAAGCGAATGGAGATGCTTGGTCCCTTCCGTCTCTCTGCTTTCCTACTGTCTTCATCCAATCCTTCTTACTCCTTTCCATGGCAAGCTTATGCAAGGGTTTCACCGTTGTCAGTGGCTACCTCCCACCCTCTCAGTGGAAATGTTCAACGCACCCTGTCACGGCACGGCTATCCATCTGTCGGTTCTCGATCAGGCCAGAATAGAATCCAGTGATTCTTTTGCGTCTGTCACTAACGCCCCGCCCTCAGGAGTTTGAAGCACGTCACAGTCATTCAATCATTGAATCCTACTCAGAATACCACAGACAAGGTTAGACCTTCCGGATTCTCTTGAATGCCGCCATCAGTTCTTGCCTATACCACGAAGACTCTGATCTCACGGAATGGCTGGCTCGGTTGTCAGGCGAGCGCTCGGTTGTCAGGCGAGCGCTCGGTTGTCAGGCGATCAACCATGCATCGTGTATCAGGAATCCAAGAGATATTCACCCAATCTAAGGTAGAACGGAGGTGGTTGTCAGTCACACGTTCATAGGTGAGAATGATGATGAGTGTCACGGATCATCACATTCATCAAGTTGAAGAACAAGTGATATCTTGGAACAAGAACAAGTGGAATTGAATAGAAGAACAATAGTAATTGCATTAATACTCGAGGTACAGCAGAGCTCCACACCTTAATCTATGGTGTGTAGAAACTCCACCGTTGAAAATACATAAGAACAAGGTCTAGGCATGGCCGTGAGGCCAGCCTCCCAAAGAGGGTTCAATCATAAAAACATGATCAAAAAGTTCTAAGATTGAAAGATGAAAATACAATAGTAAAAGGTCCTACTTATAGGGAACTAGTAGCCTAAGGATTACAAAGATGAGTAAATGACATAAAAATCCACTTACAGGCCCACTTGGTGTGTGCTTGGGCTGAGCAATGAAGCATTTTTCGTGTAGAGACTCTTTTTGGAGTTAAACGCCAGCTTTGGTGCCAGTTTGGGCGTTTAACTCCCATTCTTGTGCCAGTTCCGGCGTTTAACGCTGGGAATTCTGAGGGTGACTTTGAACGCCGATTTGGGCCATCAAATCTTGGGCAAAGTATGAACTATCATATATTGCTGGAAAGCCCAAGATGTCTACTTTCCAACGCCGTTGAGAGCGCGCCAATTGGGCTTCTGTAGCTCCAGAAAATCCACTTTGAGTGCAGGGAGGTCAGAATCCAACAGCATCTGCAGTCCTTTTCAGTCTCTGAATCAGATTTTTGCTCAGGTCCCTCAATTTCAGCCAGAAAATACCTGAAATCACAGAAAAACACACAAACTCATAGTAAAGTCCAGAAAAGTGAATTTTAACTAAAAACTAATAAAAATATACTAAAAACTAACTAGATCATACTAAAAACATACTAAAAACAATGCCAAAAAGCGTACAAATTATCCGCTCATCAACAACCACTTCCGTTCTACAAGCAAACATGGCTTAAATGTTTATCTCTTGGATTCCTTAATCAGAATCTTTGTGGTATAAGCTAGAATTGATGGCAGCATTCTTGAGATTCCGGAAATTCTAAACCTTGTCTGTGGTATTCCAAGTAGGATTCAAGGATTGAATGACTGTGACGAGCTTCAAACTCGCGATTGTGGGGCGTTAGTGACAGACGCAAAAGAATCACTGGATTCTATTCCGACATGATCGAGAACCGATAGATGAATAGCCGTGCTGTGACAGAGCGCGTTGAACATTTTCACTGAGAGGACGGGACTGTAGCCATTGACAACGGTGATGCCCAACATACAGCTTGCCATGGAAAGGAGTAAGAAGGATTGGATGAAGACAGTAGGAAAGCAGAGAGACGGAAGGGACAAAGCATCTCCATACGCTTATCTGAAATTCTCACCAATGAATTACATAAGTATCTCTATCTTTATTTTATGTTTTATTCATCTTTTAATTATCAATCCTCCATACCATTTGAATCCGCCTGACTGAGATTTACAAGATGACCATAGCTTGCTTCATACCAACAATCTCCGTGGGATCGACCCTTACTCGCGTAAGGTTTATTACTTGGACGACCCAGTGCACTTGCTGGTTAGTTGTGCGAAGTTGTGATAAAGTGTTGAGATTGCAATTGAGCGTACCATGTTGATGGCGCCATTGATGATCACAACTTCGTGCACCAAGTTTTTGGCGCCGTTGTCGGGGATTGTTTGAGTTTGAACAACTGACGGTTCATCTTGTTGCTTAGATTAGGTATTTTTCTTCAGAATTTTTAAGAATGAATTCTAGAGTTTCAAGGTGATGTTTTCATCATCACCAAAGCTGATTGATTCTCATCAATTTAGCTCTTGAATGCAATGACCTGCTGATGCTTGGCTAGCTATGTCTAATCTTTTTAGACTAAAGCTTTAGACTTAACATTGCATGATTCCTGGAATTCTTATTAAAAATTTTGAATCTCTTTATTTTCTTTTTCATATAATTCTCGAAAAAATCCAAAAAATTACAAAATCATAAAAACCAAAAATAATTTTCATGTTTCTTGTTTGAGTCTAGTGTCTAATTTTTAAGTTTGGTGTCAATTGCATGTCTTTATTCTACTAATTTTCGAAAATTACATGCATTATGTTCTTCATTGATCTTCAAGTTGTTCTTGATGATTTTCTTGCTCTGATCTTTAAATTCTCTTGTCTTGAGTGTTTTGTTGTTTCTTATATGCATTCTCAATTTGTTAGTGTCAATAGTATACAAACTTCTAAGTTTGGTGTCTTGCATGCATTGTTTATTTGATTTTAGTTGCATTTTGATTATTCCTCATCATTAAAAATTCAAAAAAAATTTAATTTGTGTCTTTTCAAGTCAATAATACAGAGAATTGAAGATTCAGAACATACAGCAGAGGAATTACACAGAAAAAGCTGGGCGTTCAAAACGCCCAGTGAAGAAGGAAAACTGGCGTTTAAACGCCAGCCAGGGTACCTGGCTGGGCGTTTAACGCCCAAAAGGGTAGCATTTTGGGCGTTAAACTCCAGAATGTATACCATTCTGGGTGTTTAACGCCAGAATGGCACAAGAGGGAAGATTTTGTTTTTAATTCAAATTTTTTTCAAGTTTTCATAATTTTTCAAAATCAAATCTTTTTCAATTCATATCTTTTCAATCATATATTTTCAAAATCAATTTCTTTCCATTTTCAAAAATACTTACTAACAATTAATGATTTGATTCAACATTTCAAGTATGTTGCCTTTTCTGTTGAGAAAGGTTTAATGTCTGAATCATATCTTTTAAATTTCTTGTTAGACAAGTCATTAATTTTAAAAATCAAATCTCTTTAAATTATTTTTCAATCATATCTTTTTAATCACATCCTTTTTTCAAAATTAATTTTTCAATCATATCTTTTTTATTTCTAATTTCAAAATCTTTTTTTTTTCAGAATCACTTAATTTCTTTCCCAATCTTAGTTTTCGAAATTCATTCATCAAATTTTCAAAATTTCTTTTAATTATTTAAAAATCTTTTACTTTAATTTCAAAAATTCTTCCCCTCTTCTCTCATCCTTCTATTTATGGACTAACACTCCTCCTCAATGCACAATTCGAACCCTATCTCTCTTGATAAGTTCGAATTCTTCTACATCCTCCTTCTATTCTTCTTTTCCTTTGACATCTCAAGGAATCTCTATACTGTGACATAGAGGATTCCATATTTTCTTGTTCTCTTCTCTTTCATATGAGCAGGAGCAAAGACAAAAGCATTCTTGTTGAGGCTGACCCTGAACCTGAAAGGACCTTGAAGTGAAAGCTAAGAGAAGCTAAAGCACTACTCTCTGTAGAGGACCTAACAGAAATCTTCAAACAAGAAGAAGACATGGCAGCCGAAAACAACAACAATGCCAATAATGCAAGGAAGGTGCTGGGTGACTTTACTGCACCTACTCCCGACTTCTATGGGAGAAGCATCTCTATCCCTGCCATTGGAGCAAACAACTTTGAGCTTAAGCCTCAATTAGTTTCTCTAATGCAACAGAATTGCAAGTTCCATGGACTTCCATTGGAAGATCCTCATCAGTTTTTAGCTGAATTCTTGCAAATCTGTGACACTGTCAAGACCAATGGGGTTGACCCTGAGGCCTACAGACTTATGCTATTCCCTTTTGCTGTAAGAGACAGAGCTAGGATATGGTTGGACTCACAACCTAAAGAAAGCATGAACTCTTGGGAAAAGCTAGTCAATGCCTTCTTGGCAAAGTTCTTTCCACCTCAAAAACTGAGTAAGCTTAGAGTGGAAGTCCAAACCTTCAGACAGAAGGAAGGTGAATCCCTCTATGAAGCTTGGGAAAGATACAAATAATTGATCAGAAAGTGTCCCTCTGACATGCTTTCTGAATGGAGCATCATAGGTATCTTCTATGATAGTCTGTCTGAACTGTCCAAGATGTCATTGGACAGCTCTGCTGGAGGATCTCTTCATCTGAAGAAGACGCCTGCAGAAGCTCAAGAACTCATTGAAATGGTTGCAAATAACCAATTCATGTACACTTTTGAAAGGAATCCTGTGAACAATGGGACGAATTAGAAGAAAGGAGTTCTTGAGATTGATACTCTGAATGCCATATTGGCTCAGAACAAAATATTGACTCAGCAAGTCAATATGATTTCTCAAAGTCTGTCTGGAATGCAAGCTGCACCAGGCAGTACTAAGGACGCTTCATCTAAAGAAGAAGCTTATGATCCTGAGAACCCTTCAATGGAAGAGGTGAATTACATGGGAGAACCCTATGGAAACACCTATAATCCTTTATGGAGAAATCATCCAAATCTCTCATGGAAGGATCAACAGAGACCTCAACAAGGTTTTAACAACAATAATGGTGGAAAAAACAGGTTTGGCAATGGCAAGCCTTTTCCATCATCTTCTCAGCAACAGACAGAGAATTCTAAGCAGAACCACTCTGACTTAGCAACCATGGTCTCTGATCTAATCAAAATCACTCAAAGTTTTATGACTGAAACAAGGTCCTCCATTAGAAACTTGGAAGCACAAGTGGGTCAGCTGAGTAAGAAAGTTACTGAACTCCCTCCTAGTACTCTTCCAAGCAATACAGAAGAGAATCCAAAAGGAGAGTGTAAGGCCATCAACATGGCCGAATTTGGAGAGGAGAAAGAGGCAGTGAGCGCCACTGAGGAAAACCTCAATGAATGTCCACTGGCCTCCAATGAGTTCCCTAATGAGGAACCATGGGAATCTGAGGCTCACACTGAGACCATAGAGATTCCATTGGATTTACTTCTGCCATTCATGAGCTCTGATGAGTATTCTTCCTCTGAAGAGGATGAAGATGTTACTGAAGAGCAAGTTGCTAAGTACCTAGGAGCAATCATGAAGCTAAATGATAAGTTATTTGGTAATGAGACTTGGGAGGATGAACCTCCTTTGCTCACCAAAGAACGGATGACTTGACTAGGCAGAGATTACCTCAAAAGAGACAGGATCCTGGGAAGTTCTCAATACCTTGTACATTAGGCACCATGACCTTCGAGAAGGCTCTGTGTGACCTAGAGTCAAGCATAAACCTCATGCCTCTCTCTGTAATGGAGAAGCTAGGGATCTTTGAGGTACAAGCTGCAAGAATCTCATTAGAGATGGCAGACAATTCAAGAAAACAAGCTTATGGACTTGTAGAGGATGTTCTGGTAAAGATTGAAGACCATTACATCCCTGCTGATTTCATAGTCCTAGAGACTGGGAAGTGCATGGATGAATCCATCATCCTTGGCAGACCCTTCCTAGCCACAGCAAAGGCTGTGATTGATGTTGACAGAGGAGAATTGATCATTCAAGTGAATGAAGAATCCTTTGTGTTTAAGGCTCAAGGATATCCCTCTATAACCATGGAGAGGAAGCATGAAGAGCTTCTCTCAAAAGAGTTAAACAGAGCCCCCACAGTCAAACTCTAAGTTTGGTGTTGGGAGACCACAACCAACTTCTAAGTTTGGTGTTGAACCCCCACAGTCAAACTCTAAGTTTGGTGTTGGGAGGTTCCAACATTGCTCTGAGTATCTGTGAGGCTCCATGAGAGCCCATTGTCAAGCTACTGACATTAAAGAAGCGCTTATTGGGAGGCAACCCAATGTTATATTTATCTATTTTCCTTTGTTATTTTATGTTTTTTATAGGTTGATGATCATGGGAAGTCACAAAATCAATTGAAAAAGCAAAAACAGAATGAAAAACAGAATGAAAAATAGCACACCCTGGAGGAAAAACTTGCTGGCGTTTAAATGCCAGTAAGGGCAGCAAATGGGCGTTTAACGCCCAGTCTGGCACCATTCTGGGCGTTTAACGCCAAAAAGGGGCACCAGACTGGCGTTTAACGCTAGAAAGGGGCACCAGACTGGCGTTTAACGCCAGGAATGGGCACCAAGCTGGCGTTAAATGCCAGAAATGGGCACCAGCCCGGCGTTTAACGCCAGGATTGGCAGAAGGAGCATTTTTGCTCGCCACTTGGTGCAGGGATGAATTATCCTTGACACCTCAGGATCTGTGGACCCCACAGGATCCCCACCTACCCCACCACTCTCTCTCTTCTTCACCCATTCACCAATCACCTCAATACCTCTTCCCCAAAAACCCCTCACCTATCAAATTCCACCATTCTCTTCACCACTCACATCCATCTTTCATAAAATCCCACCTACCCCACCATCCAAATTTAACCCACTTTCCTTCCCAAACCCACCCATACATGACCGAACCCTAACCCTCTCCCCACCCCTATATAAACCCATCTTCACCCCCTCATTTTCACACATCATACACACTACTTCTCTCCCTTGGCCGAAACACAAAGCCCCCCTCCATCTCCTCTTTTTCTTCTTCTTCCACTCTCTTATTTCTTCTTTTGCTCGAGGACGAGCAAACCTTCTAAGTTTGGTGTGGTAAAAGCGTTGTTTTTTGTTTTTTCATAACCATTTATGGCACCTAAGGCCGGAGAAACCTCTAGAAAGAGGAAAGGGAAGGCAAAAGCTTCTACCTCCGAGTCATGGGAGATGGAGAGATTCATCTCAAGTGTGCATCAAGACCACTTCTATGAAGTTGTGGCCAAAAAAAGGTCAACTTTAATCAAAGGTTGGACCAAGTCCTCATGGATATCTGTGTGGAAGGAGCTCAATGCAAACAGAAGATCCCACTTATGGACATGAGCATGAGGAAATTCCTCATCATGAAATCCCTGAGATGCCTCAAGGGATGCACTTTCCTCCACAAAACTATTGGGAGCAAATCAACACCTCCCTAGGAGAATTGAGTTCCAACATGGGACAACTAAGGGTGGAGCACCAATAACATTCCATCCTCCTCCATGAAATTAGAGAAGATCAAAGAATCATGAGAGAGGAGCAACAAAGGCAAGGAAGAGACATTGAGGAGCTCAAGCACTCCATAAGATCTTCAAGAGGAAGAACAAGCCGCCATCACTAAGGTGGAACCGTTCTTTAATCTCCTTGTTCTTTATTTTTCTGTTTTTTTCGAAAATTATTCTTCATGTTTTATTTATGTTTGTGTCTTATGATCATTAATGTCTTAGTGTCTATACCTTAAAGTTATGAATGTCCTATGAATCCATTACCTTTCTTAAATGAAAAATATTCTTAATTGAAAAAGAGAAGAATTGCATGAATTTTGAATTTTATAACAGATTAATTATTTTTGATGTGGTGGCAATACTTTGACTTCTGAATGTATGCTTGAACAGTGCATATGTCTTTTGAATTTGTTATTCATGAATGTTGGCTCTTGAAAGAATGATGAAAAAATGAGACATGTTACTGAAGATCTGAAAAATCATAAAAATGATTCTTGAAGTAAGAAAAAGCAGTGAATACAAAGAAAAAAGAGAGAGAGATTATGTGCGAAAAAAAAGGGAGAGAAAGCAAGCAGAAAAAGCCAATAGCCCTTTAAACCAAAAGGCAAGGGTAAAAATAAAGTCGTGATCCAAGGCTAAAAGAGTGTGCTTAAGAACCCTGGACACCTCTAATTGGGGACTCTAGCAAAGCTGAGTCACAATCTGAAAAGGTTTACCCAGTTATGTGTCTGTGGCATGTATGTATCCGGTGGTAATACTGGAAGACAGAGTGCTTTGGGCCACAGCCAAGACTCATAAAGTAGCTGTGTTCAAGAATCATCATACTTAACTAGGAGAATCAATAACACTATCTGGATTCCGAGTTCCTAGAGAAGCCAATCATTCTGAATTTCAAAGGATAAAGTGAGATGTGATGTGCGGAAAACGATCCGACATAAAACTCACCGGCAAGTGTATCGGGTCGCATCAAGTAATAATAACTCACATGAGTGAGGTCGATCCCACAGGGATTGAAGGATTGAGCAATTTTAGTTTAGTGGTTGATTTAGTCAAGCGAATCAAGTATTGGTTGAGTGTTTTGTATCCAACAGCAATTAAACAACAGGAAATGTAAAGGGGGAAGGGAAGAATTGCAGAAATTAAAAGGAACTGAAAGTAAAAGGACTGAATCTTAAAGAACAAGAAATTAAATGACTGAAACTTAAAGTGCAAGAAATGTAAATTGCAGTAACTTAAAGTGCAAGAAATATAAATTGCTTGAATGAAAAAAGGGTTTGAGGATTGGGATTTCAGAATTTAAACAATGGAAATTAAAGTGCAGCAAGTAATAAAGCAGAAGATGAATTAGAAATACCTAAAATTCAAACAGAGAATGGAAAGGGATGGCAGCAGAGGTTCACAGAAGAACCAAAAGGAAAATGTGATCTCAGGACTCCAGAGACTAGATAGCAAAGTCTAGATCTCAATTGCCTTCCCAGATCCAAATTCCCAAAGCAATTAATAAGAAATTGAAGAAGAAGCAGTAAAGGGAATGTAACTGAACTCAATTATGCAGAAGAGAAATTAAAGAGCTCTTGAGTGGAGATTGAGACAGAATTTCCTCAATTCTTAACACCCAAGACTCAAACAAGAAAAATAAAAATGCTCAAGCAAGAACCAGGAAGAAGATAGATCAATTCTCCTCCCTAATTCTCTGAAATCTCAGTTCCTAGCTCTCAATGAAATCTCCAAAATTCAAAAGAAGGTTCCAAATTCAAAAGTAAAGTAAAAGGTCCTAATTACATCAAACTAGCTCCTATTTATACACTTTCTATTCTTGGATCTTGAGATTTGGATGGGCTTTTGATTTGGTGAAGAAAATGAATTAAATTGGATTTTTAATTCAATTTGTAGCCCAAAACAATTTGCTTCCAGGAGGCTGCCCTGCCATTGTGGAGGGCAGGGCAGAAAATGATGCATCTGGCCCATTGGTGCGTGCGTGTGATGCGTTGGTGCGTGCAGGACGCTGCCCTGCCCTTGCGGAGGGCAGGGCAGAACTTTTTGGCGCGCCAGAATGGTGCCTGTGCGTGCTGCTGGTGCTGCCGAGTGATGTCTTGGTGCGCCAGTTTGGTGCGCTGGCCGTGCCACAACAAAATGCTGCCCTGCCCTTGCGGAGGGCAGGGCAATGTCTCCAAATTGAAGTCCCGTGTTCGATCCCTGTGTGACGCGCACGCTACCTCTTTTCTTTGATTTTCTTGGCACCAAAGTAAGGCTTAGTTTCTTGTTTCCTCATGGTTCCGTGTTCGATCCTTGTGGCAAGCAATGGTGAACTTTTTCTTTGAATTTCTCCCCTTGGTGAGCCCGATACTGCCCTTGAGGAGGGCAGGGCAATGTTTTGTTCTTATTGATTCATGGCACCAATTTGTGCTCTGCCCTTGTCGTGGGCAGGGCAGAGTTGCCTCTCAAGCCTTGTTTCCTTATGTTGCCCTCCTAGAGGGCAGTGTGCCCTTGTGGAGGGCAATGCTTGCACTCCTCCTTTATGCGCCACGCCTTTTTCTCCTTGGGCCACGCTTTCTTAAGCCACGCTTCCTCTTTTCTTCTTTTCTTCACCTACAATAAACCAAAACAACCACTCAAAGTATCACTAAATTCACAAGGCTTATAAATCAATTAAAAATCAATTAAATTCAGCTTAAACCTTATGAGTTAACATTAATTTCATGGTGGTTGTTTGATTTAAGAATAAATGACCATTTCTACCCATGAGAGATGAAAACGCTGACATTCGTACCCATGATAGCCGGAAACTAGACTTGTACCCATGAGAGATGCTGTCCGTGTGACAAAAGTGCCCCGCCTTGGATTTGAGATTGGTTCGTGCCTTTCCGAACCTACGTGGCACTCCCAACCTCCCATCATCATCATCTTCATCTTCTTCACCATCACCATCTTCATCTTCTTCACCATCACCATCACCATAACCTCCATAACCTCCATCACCATCACCTCAGCACCGCCACAACCACCTCCCTTCACCACAACCTCCGGCAACAACCCACACCGTCGCGCCCCTTTCTCTTCTTCTTCCCCTCTTCTCACCTCCGCCAGAAACCACAGCGCCAGCTCTTCCTCTCCACCAAAACAGCAAAATTTTCAAACACCATGAATCAAAACACACCTAAATCCACTAACATACATTTCTAACTAACCAAATTAAGCAAAATGAACTAAAAACAATACAATGAAAGAAACAGAACTCAGGAAAAAACGCAGGGGATGGAAAATTATTCTTCTGCAATTGTTCCACACAGCCTCCAAAATTAGAACTCCATGGAGCTCAAACTCCACTCATCAATGGCGTCACTGGGACCGTTCCCCGCAAATTAAACACCGTCATCTCATCCCATTCCAAATTCCCACACTTCTCTCCTCTGAAGCCCTCCAATTGCTCTCTCCCTTCCACTCCTCTATGCTCCTACGCCGTTCCCGATTCCAAGACCCCCCCCCACCAACAGCAACAAGGTCCAACCCCGCCGTAAAAACGCCACCCCCACAGGTCGTTTCGCTCAAAAGACCCAAACTTCATGGAAGGAGAATCTCCCCAGAGAACCAAAACTCAAACTTGATAATACTCATAATATGATCGACCAGAACTGACAAAACTTGCTGAAGCTTTGGAACTCATGGGTCAAAGTTCTGTTGCTGATTATGGTGTTTTTCTCGCCATGTTGAATTTGTGCAAGGGTACGAGGTCGCTTGAGTATGGGAAAATGGTTCATGAGTTCTTGAGAAGATCGAGGTTTCGAGGGGAGGTTGAATTGAACAATAGGTTGATTGGAATGTATGAAAAATGTGGTAACATGAATATTGCACTCAAGGTGTTTGATCGAATGCCAGAGAGAAACATGAGTTCTTGGCACTTGATGATCATTGGATACACTGAAAATAGAGCTGGTGATGATGCTTTGTTGGTTTTTCAGGAGATGAAGGAGGCAGGGATACGGCCTGAGAGTGAAATTTTTGCATTGGTTTTGGCTGCGTGTGTAAGGGAAGAAGCTGTAGAGGAAGATTATTACACTTTGAATCAATGAAGGAGTATGGAATTGTTCCCACCATGGAGCATTACATGGAGGTCATTAACATTCTGGGTAATGCCGGTCAGTTGAATGAAGCTGAGGAGTTCATTGAGAGTAAGCCATTTCAGCGAAGGGTTTGAGTGGCCAGAGGAGGAGCTGGCGCTGTGGTTTCTGGGCTTAGTGGAGGTGAGAAGAGGGGAAGAAGAAGAAAAAGGGGCGCGGCGGTGTGGGTTGTCGCCGGAGGTTGTGGTGAAGGGAGGTGGCTGTGGCGGTGTTGAGGTGATGGTGATGGAGGTTATGGAGGTTATGGTGATGGTGATGGTGATGGTGAAGAAGATGAAGATGGTGACGGTGAAGAAGATGAAGATGATGATGGTGGGAGGTTGGCTCAGATTGGGGGGAGGGTTTGGGAGTGCCACGTAGGTTCGGAAAGGCACGAACCAAGCTCAAATCCAAGGCGGGGCACTTTTGTCACACGGACAGCATCTCTCATGGGTACAAGGTTAGTTTCGAACTATCATGGGTACAAATGTCAGCGTTTTCATCTCTCATGGGTACAAATGGTCATTTATTCTTGATTTAAAGAAGTTATGCATTTTCACTCCAAATTACTTACTTAGGATGCAAGAAAGTGCATAAATGCTAATAAAACAAGTGAAATTAGCTTGAAAAATGGGTATATGATGACCAGTCATCACAACACCAAACTTAAATCTTGCTTGTCCCCAAGCAAGCATCAAAACTAAGAGAAAATGAAATGAATAAGAAAAGAAAACATATCCTTATTAGGCAAATAGCAGAACTTGATTTATGGAGTCTTTATGCAGACAATGATAACTCAATTATTGTTGCTGTTACATAATATACATCTTTCCTCAAAGGCTTGCTAAACTTGCTGTTATAAGGTTTATTCTTTCTTTGCTCCCTTGCTAACTTTTCTTTTCTCATGTTGCTTATCAAGCTTATTATTCTTGAAGGCTTGGTGTCTAATGTTGTAGTAGTAGCCTTTGGCTTTATTTTTCACTCAACATCTTCCACCACAGACACATGGCTCACTACTTCTTCCTAGGATCATTGATGCCCAGCATCTCTTTGGATAACTAAATGTTCTGTATCTAGGTTGCTCTTTATTGTGGACTTTTAATTGGTCATCCCAAATCAGTTGATCTAAGTGACCAGGTTTTAAAATACCCCTTAGAATTTACTTATCCAAGCATATCCTAGTACAAGAACACCACAGGCATGTGTCCTAGGGTCCAAGCTATTGGTGTCCAGCCTTTATTCTTTGTTTTTCTTGCCACATTGGCTTTTTCTTCTTCCTTTTCTTTCTGTTTTTGTTCCCACGGGCTTTTTCTTTTATTGATAAGAATCTTTGTAACAGCAAGCTAACTTTCACTTAAATGAAAATGATATTATGCAACAATTATTTCATGAGTTATGCATTTAATCAAACATATATACCACCATTAACTTCCATTCTACTTATGCAACATTGGATATTTACTTTTCAATTCAAACAATTCTCTTTTATTCAAGCATATGGGAAACAAAACAAAAATTCAGCTAGGTGATGAATGACAAGCATTATGCAGATTAGCATTCTTAATCAAGCAATTTCACTTGCAACTAAATAAACACTTTAGCAGGATATATAATGGTTCCCATGTTCAAAACAATACACAGCAGCAAGGATTAAGTTCAGATACAACCTTTGAAGTTGCAGACCTTTGATTCTTCCTTCTGTTGTGTTTTCTTTGAGTTAAGATGCACAAAATCTTTAATTGTTGACTCATTTCCTGCATAATTCTCAAAGTTGCTTGCTTCTCAAGCCCTTAAGTGTATGCTTAGTATGCATAGATTGAGTGTGGCTCTTGGATTTATTTTGGTGTGGGAACACCAAACTTAATTGTTTGCCACTGTCTCAGATGCAACAAGTTAACCATATTTGAAACCCTGTGTCCTTGCTAAAGGTTATGGAATCAAAGCTAGAAAGCAGTTAAATAGTTGAATAATTTGTCTGATTGCTTGGAGCTATCATTGTGCAGGAAGTGAGAATGTGCTTTTAAGTGAGATTTTTGGTGGAACACCAAACTTAGAATCCTTCATTCTCCCTTAAATTGTTTTGGTGTGCAACACCAAACTTAGCTCCTTGCAATGCATACCAATTATTCAACATTTTTATTGAAAAAGCTATGAAAAGAAAACTACCTCAGGTTGGGTTGCCTCCCAACAAGCGCTCTTTTATTGTCACTAGCTTGACATCTTCCATTCTACTGATCATGAAAGTTGAAAATCACAGTGCCTTAGCTTGTCTTTCTTCACTGTGAACTTCCTTCCGGTTTCTTCTTTGATGACCTCTATGAATTCCTGTGGAAGGATCTTAGTCACAATGTAGTGATCAGACAACTGTGGGGACACCTTCATGGTTTGAATGTTGATCATCACTCTATCCCCTAGTGAAAATTTTCCAGTGGGGATTTTCTGCTTTTCTTTAATTCTATCCTCTGTTTCTCCTTGAAAGAATTTCTTGTTGTGTTTTTCTTGGCTGGTACTTTCTTTGTCCAAGGTTTTCCCACTTTCCTCTATGATCCTTTTCCATCCCTCCTTCTTTGTGGCATCTTCATCATTAGTTGGCTTGTCTTCAGTGGTTCTGAGGAAAGTATTTGTTTTCTTCTCACCCATTTCTGCAAAGTACTTCACCAGTTGAGCTATCTGCTCCTCAATTCCTCTGATTGACATCTCTTGGTTCCTTGTTATCTCCTCTTGGTGTTTCATCATTCTTTCTATTAAGATCTCCAAGTTCGTGATCCTTTGAGAGTCTTGTGAGATTGGTCGGTTATGAGATGTTAGAGGTTGGAAGGGTGGGTGTGGTGGTGGTCTGTAGTAGTTGTTGTTACCATGATGGTGTTTTTGCTGGTTTGTGAAGTTGGGGTTGTTGTAATTGAAGTTCCTTGGTTCGTGATTTTGGTACTCAGTCCTTCTCCAGTTGGAATGAGTCTGGAAGTGTATGTTTTGTGAGTATTGGCTTTGATTGGCATTGGTGGATGGATGATGTTGGTTGTTTGTGACTGTGGAATCGCCCTGGTTGAAACTTCCTTGTTCTTGATGTCGGGACTCCCCCATTCTTAGATAAGAATGGGGTCTCCATGGTGGAAATTTGGCATTCACTGCAACAGACTGCAGGCAATCAACTTTTCCATCCCTCAGCCCCATGTGTTGCTGTGTTTGATGGTGCATTTGGTTGTTCAGGTTCATGGATGCCTTCATTCCTTCAAGTTTCATCACTTCTTTTTCTGAAATTGCATTCTGTGGTTTCTCGCATGAGTGTTGGTTGATGACTCCTTGGTCATTGAAATTTGCAATTCCTTGGGCAGTTGTTGTTGCTTTGAGTAAGCCATCTGAGAAGTAATCCACTGCTTTTCTTGTTTCTGGGGTTAGTCCTTCATAAAAAGCTCGGAAACCCACTTTATCAGTTGGTTTCTTGTATCTTTCCTAGGCCTTGAAGAGTGGTTCTTCTTCCCCTTGTGTGAATAGATGTTCCTCCTCTTTCAGCTGGGTGATCTATCTGGATGAGGAGAATTTGGCCAGGAATTTAGTGACCAAATCATCCCAACTAGTGATACTTCCTTGGGGAAAAGTTTCAAAATATTGTGCAGCTTCACCCTTTAATGAGAAAGGGAATAATAGGACCTTATAAGTGTCATGATCTGGACCATCAGTTTTGACAGCATTACAAGTCCTCAGAAAAGTGGATATGTGCTGCTGAGGATCTTCCAATGGATTTCCGTCATAAGAACAATTGTTTTTGATGAGTGTAATAAGTGGTGGCTTCATGTCATGATACCCTTTGTTTGTAGAAACTTGATTTCCTGTGATATGCAAATAATCAGGGGGAACAAACAGCAGCACGCTTGAGAATTGAGTGCAATTAGTTGAGATAAACTATTAGTGAGTTGATAGAGGCAATTTCTCAAACAATTAGTGTGTTAGTTAAAATTAAAGAAAAAGTGCTTGATCTAGACCTCCACTTCACTTAATTATTGTCAATCTATTTCAATCCCCGGCAACGGCGCCAAAAACTTGATGTGCGGAAAACGATCTGACACAAAACTCACCGGCAAGTGTACCGGGTCGCATCAAGTAATAATAACTCACATGAGTGAGGTCGATCCCACAGGGATTGAAGGATTGAGCAATTTTAGTTTAGTGGTTGATTTAGTCAAGCGAATCAAGTATTGGTTGAGTGTTTTGTATCCAACAGCAATTAAACAACAGGAAATGTAAAGGGGGAAGGGAAGAATTGCAGAAATTAAAAGGAACTGAAAGTAAAAGGACTGAATCTTAAAGAACAAGAAATTAAATGACTGAAACTTAAAGTGCAAGAAATGTAAATTGCAGTAACTTATAGTGCAAGAAATATAAATTGCTTGAATGAAAAAGGGGTTTGAGGATTGGGATTTCAGAATTTAAACAATGGAAATTAAAGTGCAGCAAGTAATAAAGCAGAAGATGAATTAGAAATACTTAAAATTCAAACAGAGAATGGAAAGGGATGGCAGCAGAGGTTCACAGAAGAACCAAAAGGAAAATGTGATCTCAGGACTCCAGAGACTAGATAGCAAAGTCTAGATCTCAATTGCCTTCCCAGATCCAAATTCCTAAAGCAATTAACAAGAAATTGAAGAAGAAGCAGTAAAGGGAATGTAACTGAACTCAATTATGCAGAAGAGAAATTAAAGAGCTCTTGAGTGGAGATTGAGACAGAATTTCCTCAATTCTTAACACCCAAGACTCAAACAAGAAAAATAAAAATGCTCAAGCAAGAACCAGGAAGAAGATAGATCAATTCTCCTCCCCAATTCTTTGAAATCTCAGTTCCTAGCTCTCAATGAAATCTCCAAAATTCAAAAGAAGGTTCCAAATTCAAAAGTAAAGTAAAAGGTCCTAATTACATCAAACTAGCTCCTATTTATACACTTTCTATTCTTGGATCTTGAGATTTGGATGGGCTTTTGATTTGGTGAAGAAAATGAATTAAATTGGATTTTTAATTCAATTTGTAGCCCAAAACAATTTGCTTCCAGGAGGCTGCCCTGCCATTGTGGAGGGCAGGGCAGAAAATGATGCATCTGGCCCATTGGTGAGTGCGTGTGATGCGTTAGTGCGTGCAGGACGCTGCCCTGCCCTTGTGGAGGGCAGGGCAGAACTTTTTGGCGCGCCAGAATGGTGCCTGTGCGTGCTGCTGGTGCTGCCGAGTGATGTCTTGGTGCGCCAGTTTGGTGCGCTGGCCGTGCCACAACAAAATGTTGCCCTGCCCTTGCGGAGGGCAAGGCAATGTCTCCAAATTGAAGTCCCATGTTCGATCCCTGTGTGACGCGCACGCTACCTCTTTTCTTTGATTTTCTTGGCACCAAAGTAAGGCTTAGTTTCTTGTTTCCTCATGGTTCCGTGTTTGATCCTTGTGGCAAGCAATGGTGAACTTTTTCTTTGAATTTCTCCCCTTGGTGAGCCCGATACTGCCCTTGAGGAGGGCAGGGCAATGTTTTGTTCTTCTTGATTCATGGCACCAATTTGTGCTCTGCCCTTGTCGTGGGCAGGGCAGAGTTGCCTCTCAAGCCTTGTTTCCTTATGTTGCCCTCCTAGAGGGCAGTGTGCCCTTGTGGAGGGCAATGCTTGCACTCCTCCTTTATGCGCCACGCCTTTTTCTCCTTGGGCCACGCTTTCTTAAGCCACGCTTCCTCTTTTCTTTTTTTCTTCACCTACAATAAACCAAAACAACCACTCAAAGTATCACTAAATTCACAAGGCTTATAAATCAATTAAAAATCAATTAAATTCAGCTTAAACCTTATGAGTTAACATTAATTTCATGGTGGTTGTTTGATTTAAAGAAGTTATGCATTTTCACTCCAAATTACTTACTTAGGATGCAAGAAAGTGCATAAATGCTAATAAAACAAGTGAAATTAGCTTGAAAAATGGGTATATGATGACCAGTCATCAAGATGCCAAAACTGTTCAGAGGCAAAAAGCTAAAAGCCCCGCTCATCTAATTAATACTGATCTTCATAGATATTTTTGGAATTCATTGCATATTCTCTTCTTTTTATCTTATTTGATTTTCAGTTGCTTGGGGACAAGCAACAATTTAAGTTTGGTGTTGTGATGAGCGGATAATTTATACGCTTTTTGGCATTGTTTTTTGTATGTTTTTAGTATGTTTTAGTTAGTTTTTATTATATTTTTATTAGTTTTTAGTTAAAATTCACTTTTCTGGTTTTTACTATGAGTTTGTGTGTTTTTCTGTGATTTTAGGTATTTTCTGGCTGAAATTGAGGGACCTAAGCAAAAATCTGATTCAGAGGCTGAAAAGGACTGCAGATGCTGTTGGATTCTGACCTCCCTGCACTTGAAGTGGATTTTCTGGAGCTACAGAAACCTAATTGGCGCGCTTTTAATTGCATTGGAAAGTAGACATCCTGGGCTTTCCAGCAATGTATAATAGTCCAAACTTTGCCCGAGATTTGATGGCCCAAATAGGCGTTCCAAGTCAGCTCAAGAATTCTGGCATTTAACGCCGGAACTGGCACAAGAATGGGAGTTAAACGCCCAAACTGGCACAAAAGCTGGCGTTTAACTCCAAGAAAAGTCTCTACACATGAAAGCTTCAATGCTCAGCCCAAGCACACACCAAGTGGGCCCGGAAGTGGATTTTTATGTCATTTACTCATCTTTGTAAACCCTAAGCTACTAGTTCTCTACAAATAGGACCTTTTGCTATTGTATTTTCATCTTTGGATCACTTTAGATCTTTTGATAATCTTTGGACGTCTAGTTCTTAGATCATGGGGGCTGGCCTCTCGCCCATGCCTAGACCTTGTTCTTATGTATTTTCAACGGTGGAGTTTCTACACACCATAGATTAAGGTGTGGAGCTCTGCTGTACCTCGAGTATTAATGCAATTACTATTGTTCTTCTATTCAATTCAGCTTATTCTTGTTCTAAGATATTCATCCGTACCCAAGAACATGATGAATGTGATTATTATGTGACGCTCATCATCATTCTCACTTGTGAACGCGTGCCTGACAACCACTTCCGTTCTACAAGCAAACAAGGCTTGAATGTTTATCTCTTGGATTCCTTAATCAGAATCTTTGTGGTATAAGCTAGAATTGATGGCGGCATTCTTGAGAATCCGGAAAGTCTAAACCTTGTCTGTGGTATTCCGAGTGAGATTCAAGGATTGAATGTCTGTGACGAGCTTCAAACTCGCGATTGTGGGGCGTTAGTGACAGACGCAAAAGAATCACTGGATTCTATTCCGACATGATCGAGAACCGACAGATGAATAGCCGTGCTGTGACAGAGCGCATTGAACATTTTCACTGAGAGGATGGGACTGTAGCCATTGACAACGGTGATGCCTAACATACAGCTTGCCATGGAAAGGAGTAAGAAGGATTGGATGAAGACAGTAGGAAAGCAGAGAGACGGAAGGGACAAAGCATCTCCATACGCTTATCTGAAATTCTCACCAATGAATTACATAAGTATCTCTATCTTTATTTTATGTTTTATTCATCTTTTAATTATCAATCCTCCATAACCATTTGAATCCGCCTGACTGAGATTTACAAGATGACCATAGCTTGCTTCATACCAACAATCTCCGTGGGATCGACCCTTACTCGCGTAAGGTTTATTACTTGGACGACCCAGTGCACTTGCTGGTTAGTTGTGCGAAGTTATGATAAAGAGTTGAGATTGCAATTGAGCGTACCATGTTGATGGCGCCATTGATGATCACAACTTCGTGCACCAATCTCCATACACTTATCTGAATTTCCACCAATGTTCTACATAAGTATTTCTATCTTTATTTTATGTTTTATTTATTATTGCTTTTGAAAACTTCATAATCATTTGAATCAGCCTAACTGAGATCTACAAGATGACCATAGCTTGCTTCATACCAACAATCTCCGTGGGATCGACTCTTACTCACATAAGGTTTATTACTTGGACGACCCAGTGCACTTGCTGGTTAGTTGTGCGGAGTTGTGAGGAAAGTGCTGAGTTAGTAGATGCGCATACCAAGTTGAATGCCATTGTTTGAGATCACAATTTCGTGCACCAGCCACTACATAAAATTGATTGTTTGCATCATGTGCTACTGTTGAAAGTAGTTGTCCTCCGTGGTATGTTTTCAGAAAAGTCCATCTTAATAGATTAATTGTCTACATTCATTCTTAAACCCTTGCTTTCATTTAACAAAGGATATTTATCAAAAATAAGGGGGATTGTGTGATAGGAATCACATCTAGTCTTGCTGTCGATCAGGAATTACTCTTAATGATCTCGAAGGCATACTCCCTAAGCTTCCCATACGGCTCCTTTTCGTTTTTTATAATGCTCTTTTTAGCCTCTTTCACTGTCCTATAAACCATCTTCGGGTGTACCACCAAGTCAAACTCTTCTATGAAAAAGTCAATTGTCTTATTAGTTGTGATATGAAGTTGAGTAGTGGTGCACGAAATTGCAATCACACTTTTGCAACTCCGCACAACTAACCAGCAAGTGCACTGGGTCGTCCAAGTAATACCTTGCGTGAGCAAGGGTCGATCCCACGGAGATTGTCAGCTTGAAGCAAGCTATGGTTATCTTGTAAATCTTAGTCAGGATATCAGAAATTATCAGGATTGATTGTAAAAAGCAAAAGAACATGAAATGGTTACTTGTATTGCAGTAATGGAGAATAGGCTGGGGTTTTGGAGATGCTCCATCTTCAGAATCTCTGCTTTCCTACTGTCTTCTTCATCAAACACGCAAGGCTCCTTCCATGGCAAGCTGTATGTAGGGTTTCACCGTTGTCAGTGGCTACCTCCCATCCTCTCAGTGAAAATGTTCCTATGCTCTGTCACAGCATGGCTAATCATCTGTCGGTTCTCGGTCGGGCCGGAATAGAATCCATTGATTCTTTTGCGTCTGTCACTAACGCCCCGCCTGCTAGGAGTTTGAAGCACGTCACAGTCATTCAATCATTGAATCCTACTCAGAATACCACAGACAAGGTTTAGACCTTCCGGATTCTCTTGAATGCCGCCATCAGTTCTAGCTTATACCACGAAGATTCCGATTAAAGAATCCAAGAGATAACTACTCAATCTAAGGTAGAACGGAGGTGGTTGTCAGGCACACGTTCATAGTTGAGAATGATGATGATTGTCACGGATCATCACATTCATCCGGATTAAGAACAAGTGTTATCTTAGAATGGAAGCAAGCATGATTGAATAAGAGACAGTGGTAATTGCATTAATCCATCAAGACACAGCAGAGCTCCTCACCCCCAACCATGGGGTTTAGAGACTCATGCCGTGGAAAGTACACAAAGGAAACGTGTAAAGTGTCATGAGGTACAGATACAATGTCAAAAGATCCTATTAATAGTAAACTAGTAACCTAGGGTATACAGAAATGAGTAAATGACGTAAAAATCCACTTCTGGGTCCACTTGGTGTGTGCTTGGGCTGAGCAATGAAGCATTTTCGTGTAGAGACCTTTTCTGGAGTTAAACGCCAGCTTTCATGCCAGTTTGGGCGTTTAACTCCAAGTTTTATGCCAGTTCCGGCGTTTAACGCTGGAATTTCTGAGGCCGAATTGCTACGCCGGTTTGGGCCATCAAATCTTGGGCAAAGTATGGACTATCATATATTGCTGGAAAGCCCAGAATGTCTACTTTCCAATGCCGTTGAGAGCGCGCCAATTGGGCTTTTGTAGCTCCAGAAAATCCACTTCGAGTGCAGGGAGGTCAGAATCCAACAGCATCTGCAGTCCTTTTCAGTCTCTGGATCAGATTTTTGCTCAGGACCCTCAATTTCAGCCAGAAAATACCTGAAATCACAGAAAAACACACAAACTCATAGTAAAGTCCAGAAAAGTGAATTTTAGCTAAAAACTAATAAAAATATACTAAAAACTAACTAAATCATACTAAAAACATACTAAAAACAATGCCAAAAAGTGTATAAATTATCCGCTCATCACAACACCAAACTTAAATTGTTGCTTGTCCCCAAGCAACTGAAAATCAAAATAGGATAAAAAGAAGAGAATATACTATAGACTCCGAAATATCAAGGAAACATAGCTCCAATTAGATGAGCGGGACTAGTAACTTTTTGCCTCCGAACAGTTTTGGCATCTCACTCTATCCTTTGAAGTTCAGAATGATTGGCATCTATAAGAACTCAGAACTCAGATAGTGTTATTGATTCTCCTAGTTAAGTATATTGATTCTTGAACATAGCTAGTGTATGAGTCTTGGCTGTGGCCCAAAGCACTCTGTCTTCCAATATTACCACCGGATACATACATGCCACAGACACATAATTGGGTGAACCTTTTTAGATTGTGACTCAGCTTTGCTAAAGTCCCCAATTAGAGGTGTCCAGGGTTCTTAAGCACACTCTTTTTGCTTTGGTTCACAACTTTATTTCTTTCCTTTTTTCTTTTTCTTCTCTCTTTTTTTCGAAAATTTTTTTTTTTTGTATTCACTGCTTTTTCTTGCTTCAAGAATCAATTTGATGATTTTTCAGATCCTCAATAACAATTCTCCTTTTCCATCATTCTTTCAAGAGCCAACAATTTTAACATTCTTAAAACAACAAATTCAAAAGACATATGCACTGTTCAAGCATTCATTCAGAAAGCAAAAAGTATTGTCACCACATCAAACTAATTCAACTAGTTTCAATGATGAATTTTGAAATCCTGTACTTCTTGTTCTTTTGTGATTAAAGCATTTTTCATTTAAGAGAGGTGATGGATTCATAGGACATTCATACTTTAAGGCATAAATTTTATTAATTATGAATTAAGAACAAGACTCTAATATAGATATAAGATGAGACTAAAAGATAATAAAAATAGGAAAAACAAAAGAAACAAAAACGCAAAAATAGGCTCCTAATGATAGAGGTTTTCACAGAGTTAGGACTCAACAACCTTGATTTTGAGAAGTGGATGCTCCCTCAGCTTGAGAGGAAAGCTTTTGGCGTTTCATCTCTTGGAGTTCACGCCCCTGCTTCTCTTGTTCCTTCAGCAATTTGCAGAGCATGCAGTTCTGATTCTGCTGTTCTTCCTTCAGTTGCTCCATAGTCTCTTGCAACTTGGTGATAGATGCTTCTAGGCTGGCCCAGTAGCCAATTTCAGGAAATTCAGGGAGGAACTCCTGCGCCCTCCTTTTGATAGAGTTGTCTTGCACTTGTCCTTCCATTGACTTCTTGGTGATTGGATGTTCAATGGGTATGAATTCATCTACTCCCATCTTCACCCCAGCCTCTTTACAGAGCAAGGAGATTAAGCTTGGGTAAGCCAGTTTGGCTTCAGTGGAATTTTTATTTGCAATTGTGTAGATCTCACAAGCAATCACATGATGAACCTCCACTTCTTTTCCAAGCATAATGCAATGAATCATCACTGCTCTCTTGATGGTGACCTTTGAACGGTTGCTAGTGGGCAATATGGAACGCCCAATAAAGTCTAGCCAACCTCTTGCAATTGGCTTGAGGTCTCCCCTCTTGAGTTGGTTTGGGACACCCTTTGAATTGGTTATCCACTTAGTCCTAGGGAGGCATATGTCCTCTAGAACTTGATCCAACCCTTTATCTGCTCTCACCATCCTTCTATTGAAGGAATCAGGATCATCTTGCAGTTGAGGTAGTTTGAAGATTTCTCTTATTTTGTCCAGATGGAAGTACATAACTTTCCCTCTGACCATGGTTCTGTAGGTATAGTAAGCAGTTCCAGTCATTCTCTGCTTATCTGTTAACCACAGATTTGAGTAGAATTCCTGAACCATGTTCCTTCCAACCTTTATCTCAGGATTGGTTAGAACTTCCCATCCTCTGTTTCGAATTTGCTCTTAGATCCCCGGATATTCATCTTCTTTCAGATCAAATTTTACTTCCGGGATCACTGACCTCAAACCCATTATTTTGTGATAATGGTCTTCATGTTCTTTGGTTAAGAACTTCTCTTGTTTCCAAAGATTCTTTGGATTATTCTCTTTCTTGCCTCTTAAATTGGTTTGTTTTCCCTTAGGAGCCATGATCTTGATGAATCTTGGCTTAGTGATCACGGAAAAGCACACCAAACTTAGAGGTTTGCTTGTCCTCAAGCAAAAGAAAAGAGAGAAGAGAGGGGGAGGAAGAGGAAATTCGAATGGTGTGGTGGAGAGAGGGAACCAAACGTGTATTTATAAGGTGGGGAGGGGAGTTTTTCGAAAAATTGAGAGGAGATTTGTGAAGATATGGAGAGAAATTGAGAAAAGGGTGATTTTTTTTTGAACAAAATTTGGGAATGATTTGAAAGATTTGAAGAGTGATTTTAGATATTTGAAAATTTGAAAGTGAATGATGAGAGATTGAAATGTATTTTTGTAGAAAAATATGGGTAAGAAAAGGAAAGTTTGGAAAAATCTGATTTGAAAACAAAATTGTGGTCCCCCCACCTTTCTGGCGTTAAACGCCCAGAATGGCACCCATTCTGGCGTTTAACGCCCACTTGGTGCCCTTTTTGGGCGTTTAACGCCCAGCCAGGTGCCCTGGCTGGCGTTAAACGCCAGAAATCCTTTATCACTGGGCGTTTTTCCAAAACGCCCAGGATGCTGCACACCTGGCGTTAAACGCCCAGAATGGTGCCCATTCTGGCGTTTAACGCCCAAAATGGTACCATTACTGGCGTTTAACGCCCAAAATGCCCCTTACTGGCGTTTTTTCGCCAGTAAGCTCATTTTCTCTGCTTTTTGAGCTGAATCCTTCTGTAACTCTGTAAATTCCTTCATTTTTGATACTTGCCTCTGTAAGAACAATTCATACAACCTCCTAATGACTGGGTTGCCTCCCAGCAAGCGCTTCTTTACTGTCTTTAGCTGGACTTTTACTGAGAATCACTCAAGTCTCAGTTTTGAGCATTCCTGCTCAAAATTTCCTTCAAGATAGTGCTTGATTCTCTGTCCATTTACAATGAACTTTTTGTCAGAATCAGTATCCTGAAGCTCAACATATCCATATGGTGACACTCCTGTAATCACATACGGACCCCTCCACCGGGATTTGAGTTTTCCTGGAAACAGTCTGAGCCTAGAGTTGAAGAGCAGAACTTTTTGTCCTGCCTCAAAGACTCTGGTTGACAACTTCTTGTCATTCCATTTCTTTGCCTTTTCCTTATAAATTTTTGCATTTTCAAAGGCATTGAGTCTGAACTCCTCTAGCTCATTTAGCTGGAGCAATCTTTTTTCACCAGCTAACTGTGCATCCATATTTAGGAATCTGGTTGCCCAGTAGGCTTTATGTTCCAGTTCCACAGGCAAATGACAGGCCTTCCCATACACCAGTTGGTATGGAGAGGTTCCTATAGGAGTCTTGAATGCTGTTCTGTATGCCCACAGAGCATCATCCAAGCTCTTTGCCCAATCCTTTCTCCGGGCTATCACAGTCCGTTCTAGGATTCTTTTTAGCTCTCTGTTAGAGACTTCAGCTTGCCCATTTGTCTGTGGATGATACGGAGTTGCCACTTTATGGCTGATTTCATATCTAACCATAGCAGAGTATAGCTGTTTATTGCAGAAATGAGTGCCCCCATCACTGATTAGCACTCTGGGGACGCCAAACCTGCTGAAAATATTTTTCTGGAGGAATTTCAGTACAGTCTTGGTATCATTAGTGGGTGTAGCAATTGCTTCTACCCACTTAGATACATAGTCCACTGCCACCAGAATGTAAGTGTTTGAGTATGATGGTGGGAATGGCCCCATGAAATCAATTCCCCATACATCAAACAATTCTATCTCTAATATCCCTTGTTGAGGCATGGCATATCCATGAGGCAGGTTACCAGCTCTTTGGCAACTGTCACAGTTACGCACAAACTCTCGGGAATCTTTATAGAGAGTAGGCCAGTAGAAGCCACATTGGAGGACTTTAGTGGCTGTTCGCTCACTTCCAAAATGTCCTCCATACTGTGATCCATGGCAGTGCCATAGGATCCTTTGTGCTTCTTCTCTGGGTACACATCTGCGGATCACTCCGTCAGCACATCTCTTAAAGAGATATGGTTCATCCCAGAGGTAGTACTTGGCATCTGAAATTAATTTCTTTCTTTGCACACTGCTGTACTCCTTGGGTATGAACCTCACAGCTTTAAAATTTGCAATATCTGCAAACCATGGAGCTTCCTGAATGGCAAAGAGTTGCTCATCTGGGAAAGTCTCAGAGATCTCAGTAGAAGGGAGGGACGCCCCAGCTACTGGTTCTATTCGGGACAGATGATCAGCTACTTGGTTCTCTGTCCCTTTTCTGTCTCTTATTTCTATATCAAACTCTTGCAGAAGCAACACCCATCTTATAAGCCTGGGTTTTGAATCCTGCTTTGTGAGTAAGTATTTAAGAGCAGCATGGTCAGTGTACACAATCACCTTTGATCCCACTAGGTAGGATCTAAACTTGTCAATGGCATAGACCACTGCAAGTAATTCTTTTTCTGTGGTTGTGTAATTCTTCTGTGCATCATTTAGAACACGGCTAGCATAATAAATGACATGCAGAAGTTTGTTATGCCTCTGTCCCAACACTGCACCAATGGCATGATCACTGGCATCACACATTAATTCAAATGGTAATGCCCAATCTGGTGCAGAGATGACTGGTGCTGTGACCAGTTTAGCTTTTAGGGTCTCAAACGCCTGCTGACACTGTGTGTCAAACACAAATGGCGTGTCAGCAGCTAGCAGGTTACTTAAAGGTTTTGCAATTTTCGAAAAATCCTTGATAAACCTTCTATAGAATCCTGCATGCCCCAGAAAGCTTCTGATTGCCTTAACATTGGCAGGTGGTGGTAATTTTTCAATTACCTCTACCTTTGCCTTATCCACCTCTATTCCCTTGCTTGAAATTTTGTGCCCAAGGACAATTCCTTCAGTCACCATAAAGTGACATTTCTCCCAGTTTAAAACCAGGTTAGTCTCTTGGCATCTTTTCAAGACAAGTGCTAGGTGATTAAGACAGGAGCTAAATGAGTCTCCATATACTGAAAAGTCATCCATGAAGACTTCCAGAAATTTCTCTACCATATCTGAGAAGATAGAGAGCATGCACCTTTGAAAGGTTGCAGGAGCATTGCACAGACCAAAAGGCATCCTCCTGTAGGCAAACACGCCAGAAGGGCAAGTGAATGCTGTTTTCTCTTGGTCCTGGGGATCTACTGCAATTTGGTTGTAGCCTGAATAGCCATCCAAAAAGCAGTAATAATCATGGCCAGCTAGTCTTTCTAGCATTTGGTCTATGAATGGTAAAGGAAAATGATCCTTTCTGGTGGCTGTGTTGAGCCTTCTGTAATCAATACACATGCGCCACCCTGTGACTGACCTTGTAGGAACCAGTTCATTTTTTTCATTATGAACCACTGTCATGCCTCCCTTTTTGGGAACAACTTGGACAGGGCTCACCCAGGGGCTATCAGAAATAGGATAAATAATCCCAGCCTCTAGTAATTTAGTGACCTCTTTCTGCACCACCTCCTTCATGGCAGGATTTAGCCTCCTCTGTGGTTGGACCACTGGTTTGGCATTATCCTCCAATAGGATCTTGTGCATGCATCTAGCTGGGCTAATGCCCTTAAGATCACTTATGGACCACCCAAGAGCTGTCTTGTGTGTCCTTAGCACTTGAATCAGTGCTTCCTCTTCCTGTGAATTTAAAGCAGAGCTTATAATCACTGGAAAAGTGTCACCCTCTCCCAGAAATGCATATTTCAGGGATGGTGGTAGTGGTTTGAGTTCAGGCTTAGGAGGCTTATCCTCTTCCTGAGGAATTTTCGAAAATTCCTTTGCCTCCTCTGGTTCTTCTTGATCAGGTTGAGCATCTTTGAAGATGTCCTCAAGCTCTGATTCTAGGCTTTCAGCCATATTGATCTCTTCTACTAGAGAGTCAATGATGTCAGCGCCCATGCAGTCATTTGGTGTGTCTGGATGCTACATAGCTTTTACAGCATTTAACTTGAACTCATCCTCATTGACTCTCAAGGTTACTTCCCCCTTTTGTACATCAATGAGAGTTCGTCCAGTTGCTAGGAAAGGTCTTCCTAGAATGAGAGTTGCACTCTTGTGCTCCTCCATTTCCAGCACCACAAAGTCAGTTGGAAAGGCAAATGGCCCAACCTTGACAATCATATCCTCTATTATGCCTGATGGATGTTTAATGGACCCATCAGCAAGTTGGAGGCATATCTTGGTTGGTTTGACTTCTCCAGCCAACCCAAGCTTTCTGATAGTGGATGCAGGTATTAAATTGATGCTTGCTCCAAGATCACATAGGGCTGTCTTGGTGCAAGTGCCTTCTAATGTGCATGGTATCAGAAAGCTTCCAGGATCTTGAAGCTTTTCTGGTAAGCTTTTTAGAATGACTGCACTGCATTCTTCAGTGAGAAACACTTTTTCAGTTTCTCTCCAATCATTCTTATGACTTAAGATTTCCTTCATGAACTTAGCATAAGAAGGTATTTGCTCAAGTGCCTCTGCAAACGGAATCTTTATTTCAAGAGTCCTTAAATAGTCTGCAAAGCGGGCAAATTGCTTATCCTGTTCCGCTTTGCGGAGTTTCTGAGGATAAGGCATCTTGGCTTGATATTCTTCAACCTTAGATGCTGCAGGTTTATTCCTTACAGAAGTGGTTGAAGAAGCCTTGTTAGAGGGATTACTGTCAGCACTCTCAGGTGTCTGATCTCCCCTTGGCGTCTGAACGCCAGGATTGGGTGGAAATTGGGCGTTTAACGCCAACTTTTCCCCCTTTTCTGGCGTTTGAACGCCAGAACTGGGCAAGGAATGGGCGTTTAACGCCAGCTTTCCTTCCCTTTCTGGCGTTTGAACGCCAATAACATTCCTCTCTGGGCTCTTACTGTCCTCAGAGAGATTTTGAACAGTGGTTTGGTTATCCTCTGTCAATTGTTCCCTGTTTGGCTTTTTATTCTTTTGAGCAGTGGCATTCAGTGTCTTCCCACTCCTTAATTGAACTGCTTGACACTCCTCTGTTATCTGTTTAGATATTTGCTGTTTTGCCTGATTCAACTGTAGTTCTATGCTCTTGTTAGCAACTTTAGTTTCATGGAGCATCTCTTTAAATTCTACTAACTGTTCTGTCATCAGGAGTAGTTGTTGATTAAGCTCAATTATCTGTTCTTGAGGATTAGAGTCAGTGACTACTGTCATGACTTCCTCTTCTGGAGAGAACTCTTTGCTAGAATACAAATATTGGTTTCTAGCAACAGTGTCTATAAGCTCTTGAGCTTCTTCAATTGTCTTCCTCATGTGTATAGATCCACCAGCTGAGTGGTCTAAAGACATCTGAGCTTTTTCTGTAAGCCCATAGTAGAAAATGTCTAACTGCACCCACTCTGAAAACATTTCAGAGGGACATTTTCTTAGCATACCTCTATACCTCTCCCAGGCATTGTAAAGGGATTCATTATCCTCTTGTTTAAAGCCTTGGATGTCCAGCCTTAGCTGTGTCATCCTCTTTGGAGGGTAAAAATGATTCAGAAATTTGTCTGACAACTGTTTCCATGTCTTTATGCTTGCTGTAGGTTGGTTATTTAACCACCTTTTTGCTTGATCTTTTACAGCAAATGGAAACAGTAATAGTCTGTAGACATCCTGATCCACCTCTTTATCATGTACTGTGTCAGCAATTTGTAAGAACTGTGCCAGAAACTCAGTAGGTTCTTCCTGTGGAAGACCGGAATACTGGCAATTTTGCTGCACTATGATAATGAGTTGAGGATTTAGCTCAAAGCTGCTTGCTTTGATGGGAGGTCTGCAGATGCTACTCCCATATGCAGCTGTAATGGGGTTAGCATATGACCCCAGAGTCCTTTTGGACTGATTAATCCCACTTAAGTCCATAATGGACAAAAGGGAAATGATAATGATTGCAAAGAGATAAATTTTGTTTTTTTTTTTTTGAATTAACCGAAAATAAAATAAAATAAAATAAAACAAAAGAAAACTAAAATAAAAATTCGAAAATTAAAAATAAAATAAGATCAAAGCAAATTGAGAACTGAATCAATTAGTCAATTAAAAAGATTTTGAAAACAGCAATTAAAAATATATGACTGAAAAAAATTTTTTGAAAAAGATTTGATTTTTGAAAAGAGGAAAGAGAAAAACAACAAAAAGACACCAAACTTAAAATTTTTAGAAAATCAAACACTAATTTTCGAAAATTTTAAAGGAAAAACACAAAGAGGACACCAAACTTAGAATTTTTATGAATCAAAAAGGGACTAAGAACATGCAAAATCGAAAATTTTAAAAGAAAAACAAAAGCATGCAATTGACACCA
Organism: Arachis stenosperma; assembly: GCF_014773155.1. Lineage (NCBI taxonomy): Eukaryota > Viridiplantae > Streptophyta > Magnoliopsida > Fabales > Fabaceae > Arachis > Arachis stenosperma. Next base: position 119,247,094 of record NC_080380.1, on the reverse strand, counting down.
AACTTAGAATATGAAACTAGACTCAACTAAAAGACTCTAAACCAATTAAAAACAAAACAATCCTAATCTAAGCAACAAGATAAGCCGTTAGTTGTCCAAACTCGAACAATCCCCGGCAACGGCGCCAAAAACTTGGTGCACGAAATTGCAATCACACTTTTGCAACTCCGCACAACTAACCAGCAAGTGCACTGGGTCGTCCAAGTAATACCTTGCGTGAGCAAGGGTCGATCCCACGGAGATTGTCAGCTTGAAGCAAGCTATGGTTATCTTGTAAATCTTAGTCAGGATATCAGAAATTATCAGGATTGATTGTAAAAAGCAAAAGAACATGAAATGGTTACTTGTATTGCAGTAATGGAGAATAGGCTGGGGTTTTGGAGATGCTCCATCTTCAGAATCTCTGCTTTCCTACTGTCTTCTTCATCAAACACGCAAGGCTCCTTCCATGGCAAGCTGTATGTAGGGTTTCACCGTTGTCAGTGGCTACCTCCCATCCTCTCAGTGAAAATGTTCCTATGCTCTGTCACAGCATGGCTAATCATCTGTCGGTTCTCGGTCGGGCCGGAATAGAATCCATTGATTCTTTTGCGTCTGTCACTAACGCCCCGCCTGCTAGGAGTTTGAAGCACGTCACAGTCATTCAATCATTGAATCCTACTCAGAATACCACAGACAAGGTTTAGACCTTCCGGATTCTCTTGAATGCCGCCATCAGTTCTAGCTTATACCACGAAGATTCCGATTAAAGAATCCAAGAGATAACTACTCAATCTAAGGTAGAACGGAGGTGGTTGTCAGGCACACGTTCATAGTTGAGAATGATGATGATTGTCACGGATCATCACATTCATCCGGATTAAGAACAAGTGTTATCTTAGAATGGAAGCAAGCATGATTGAATAAGAGACAGTGGTAATTGCATTAATCCATCAAGACACAGCAGAGCTCCTCACCCCCAACCATGGGGTTTAGAGACTCATGCCGTGGAAAGTACACAAAGGAAACGTGTAAAGTGTCATGAGGTACAGATACAATGTCAAAAGATCCTATTAATAGTAAACTAGTAACCTAGGGTATACAGAAATGAGTAAATGACGTAAAAATCCACTTCTGGGTCCACTTGGTGTGTGCTTGGGCTGAGCAATGAAGCATTTTCGTGTAGAGACCTTTTCTGGAGTTAAACGCCAGCTTTCATGCCAGTTTGGGCGTTTAACTCCAAGTTTTATGCCAGTTCCGGCGTTTAACGCTGGAATTTCTGAGGCCGAATTGCTACGCCGGTTTGGGCCATCAAATCTTGGGCAAAGTATGGACTATCATATATTGCTGGAAAGCCCAGAATGTCTACTTTCCAATGCCGTTGAGAGCGCGCCAATTGGGCTTCTGTAGCTCCAGAAAATCCACTTCGAGTGCAGGGAGGTCAGAATCCAACAGCATCTGCAGTCCTTTTCAGTCTCTGGATCAGATTTTTGCTCAGGACCCTCAATTTCAGCCAGAAAATACCTGAAATTACAGAAAAACACACAAACTCATAGTAAAGTCCAGAAAAGTGAATTTTAGCTAAAAACTAATAAAAACATACTAAAAACTAACTAAATCATACTAAAAACATACTAAAAACAATGCCAAAAAGTGTATAAATTATCCGCTCATCAAGTAGCCATTCTCTTCTCCACTTTCTTACTAATCTAGTGCTGATCAGCAGCATTAGTATCCAAATCACTTGCACAAGTATGCTCTAACTTGTAGTTCTTCACTTGGAAGTATAATAGTGTATTGTTATAGGACAAAAGTGCCAGCCATGGACAATCCTCACCCTTGTAGCCAACTCTCACCCTTTTCTTATTATTTTTAGTCCAAGCTAATTCCCTCATTTTAGATATAAACATATTATTCACCGCCTCCTTAAACCTATCAATACTTGAAAACTTGGTTCCAACCTCAAATATAAATATAAACATATTATTCACCACCTCCTTAAACCTATTAATACTTGCAAACTTGGTTCCAACCTCAAATATACCCGCTCCAAACCATAGTCATCATCAAACTCTGAAATTGTGCTTGTATCCCTCATCTTTCGAAGATATTGGTGTGTGAAGCTCCTTTGATTCATACTCATAAACAGAATCATCTTCATCTGAATCCACTTCATTCACATAACATTCAATTGGAGGTCTAGAATTGGGTTGCACAGTAGGCCCAGTTCCTTTAGGATGCACAGTAGGCCTAACACCTCTCTTGGCACCACCACTAGGGGTGGAAACAGGCCATGCCAGGCCAGGCTTTACTCTTAACAGGCCTGGCCTGTCATGTAGTTAATTGGCTTGGGCCTGACCTGCAGCTTGTTCTAGGTTTTTTTTTAAAGTACTAAGCTTGGCCTGTAGCATGTTAAAAGGCCTGGTAATTTTTTTTATAAAAATAAAAATATTATTTTAAAAAATTATTTTTTTAATAAAAATATTTATATGTAATATGTCATATTTAATATTTAGAAAAATTTTTAAATTATTTAAAATATACAAAAGTATTTATAATAAAATATAATAAATTTAAAATATCTAATAATTGTATTAATAATAAAAAATAATTTATATATTTAATTATATTTTAACAGGCCAGGTAGGCCTGACAAGCCAGGTAGGTCTGACAGGCCAAAAAGGCTAATTAGTGAGCCTGGACCTGACCTATTAATATATTAAGATTTTTATAAAGGTCTGAGGCTGTGCCTATTTTATAACAGAATAGGCCAGGCCAGGCCAAATACAGGCTAGACTGCAGGCTCCTGACAGGCTACCTGACCTATTTCCATCCCTAACCGCCACTTCCACTTGCACTCTTTAGTCTAGCACCTTTTATAACCCCGCTTGACTTTGCACCTTTTCCTTGCTTCATATTAACTTTATTCTTTGGCACAATATTTTCCTTTCCTTTCAAAATTCTTTTCCTTTTAATCCCATCATCTTCATTATCAAATATAGAATAATCATTATCAGAAATAATTTTAGTCACAATAGGAGGCGGTTTGTATAGTTTGTCTTCCGCACTATCATGTCCATCATCTTCTGTTCATGATTATGATTGAAGCACCCTTAAAATGTCATCAACTTCAAACAGGTCATCAAATTCTTTCACCATCTTTTCTGCACCAGCATCTTCTTTTCCAACATTATCCACTATCTTTGACTCATCAACGGGGTGATCGAAGTATATGTAGAACTCATCAATTTTTGAATTTCTCAGCTTGTTCTGTAAAAGTTCATGGATTCCTGGATCCCCTCTCAAAATGTGTAGTCCATACTAAAATCACTGCTTGTTGGGTTATACCAAAAAACTGCCTTTTATGAGGTATAACCTAAACCCTTGAACAATATTACCAAGTCTCCAAAATTCACGAAGTCTAAGTCCATCTTTAATTTTTTTTTTTTTTACTTTTCCATTAAAATACACAAGAGATCTACTAGGTATTCTACTAAAATGGCCTCCGTGATGAAAAACAGGAACAACATATATATCATCCATTACATTATCAACACATACTTAAATAAATCAGGGAACTCATCATTATTCCACAAATGCAGTTAATCGATATCATCACTATAACTATGCTAACAAGAACACCCTTATAAAGATACATAATCACATATTAAAACCCCACAAACCATATTCAAATCCTAGCTCAAGTGATAGAAATTTTGAAATCAATAAACTCAACACAAGTTTTTCTTCTTTTACAGGAACGCCAGAAGCATGCACTAATGACTAAACTCAACACCATTACGTATTGTCACAACCATTTAAACACCAACACACATAGTATTGAAGATTTTTCTTTACTCTATACAAGATGACATCTTCTTCACCAACAATGTTTGGCGTTACCTTCACCAATTACAACTTCAACTTAGCATAACATCACTTTGAATTAGAAGACGTTTTTTTAGGAGAGAGACACTATTTGTCTTCTTGTAAGGTTTGATATAATTATTAGAGTGGGTTATGAGTGTTATAGGGATTACGAAGAAATGAAGAAGTAGGGAATTGCAACAGCGTCGTTTTAATGCATAAGGCCCTATTTGTCCCTTAACTTTTTGTCAACTATCCACATTATCACCACAACGGACACATCATCACTCCCTCCTCCAGATCAACATTCTCCAACTCAACGGAGGAATGTAAGTGTCACTCATTCTGAAAGGTGAGAAATTTAAATATATTTTTTAATCTCCAGGCTTAAATGTCTGCAATTAAAAAGGTTAGGGACTTATTTATTTTTTACTCTAAATATAAAATATCTAAATCGAACCCACGGTCGACTAAAAAATAAACACGTGGCATGATAAGCCATACACAGAAATTACTAACAAAAGTAGGTATAAATATGAATTAAATTTTAAAGTGGTCTTTGAAATTGGTGTCGTACACTAAAATCATTTATGAGATTCTAATTGCATGACATTTATGTTCGGTTTGCTTATGTTGAAAGTTGTTCTTATACAATTTTTGTTGAATTGATCCTAAATTTTTTGAAAAATTAGTCATTAGAGGTATATTTGATGCAAATTGAAAATTTTAGAACAAAATTGAAACAAAATAAAATTTAGAGATATTTTTAAAATTTTTACCAAACTTTAGGGACAAAAGGTAAACTTTACCTAATTTTGTAATATATATAAGTATGTTATTTTGAAAAAAAAATATGTGATTGATTAAAGATATTTTTTTTGTAAAAAAATACACGTACTTTTAACAAGAAATCAAGAATCAAATACATATTTTTTATTTTTTGATTTCTATAAAATACACGTTTTTTGGACTTAAAAATATATTTTTCTAATTAATCATGTAATTCTTTTATTAAATAACATAATCATTGTTACGAGACATACCTAAAAACAGTTGTGTGTAAATAGACTAAACAAAAGAGGTCGTGGATGCAGTAAGGGTGCTTGAAGTACCTTCACATCAGTTCTAAGATAACAGTTAGGAATACCTATAAGGGATTCCGATACCTAAGTCAGTAAGAGATTAAGCTGGTTTATGGAGAATTGGATTGAGAAATACCTGAGTTTGTTAGGATATTTATAGATGGAGATGATGACTTAGTCATATGAGTTAATGATCTTATGTAAATTGAGTGTATAGTTTCTTCCTTTATTGCATGAGAAGTTAGTCCATATCACATAGTTAACAGTATTAATGATAAAAAAATTTTGTATGTTTAAAAGTAAAATCTTAAAAATATTTATAAAAAATATTTGTATTTGAATAACATGTGAAAAATAGAATTAGAATGAATGTATCAAAGATATTAAAAATTTTGAATTTATAAGAAAAATAAAAAAAATAGTGAATAGATTAATTTGGTGCATGTCATTTAATTTCAAGTACTAAGATGAGTTACTTAGTACAAGTTCAGGTACTAATTTTGTGCATCTGTAATAAAAACATAGTAGATGACACATGGATAAATAATATTGTGACACGTGGCACAAGCAGATATGTGGCCAAATAGTATTGTGACACGTGATACAACCGTCTACGTCAGCAACCATGTGTCACTGATCGACCTATCATCATACTATTATATGTGACCAAACCATGAAGTGACATGTCACCAACGATCTATGTCATGAAACTACGTCAGCAAACTGTTAATGAAAAATGAATCAGGGAGTCAAGGACTAACGTAGTGCACTCTTACTAATCTTAACAAGGATAGAGCCTCTCATATGTCAAGAGGGACAATGGCCCCTCTAAATTTTAAATTTTCTTATAAATTGTGTGTAAATTTTAGTTTAGTCCCCGCTTAAAATTTTATTTGAGTAAAGTAACAATTAGATTCTCGATAATTTTAACTTAGGACTAACTAGTCCTTAAAGAAAAAAAAAAGTATCAACTAGGTCCTCCACAATAATAAATAATAGACATGTATATCCTTTTGTCATTGGATAATGCCAAAAAAAACGGAATTGCCCATGTATTTCATTATCTATAATGGTGTTGTCCCGTTATTGTCATATGAGCATAGAAATAATGTAGTTTTGAACAATAAAGCATTCATTATCTTTTGAATTTTTATATAATATTTATCAACTGGTCTCTATTAATACGAATCCTACTAAATCAGTTGAAGTTTTACTCCAAAAGATGTTATCTATATAACAATATTTTATAAATAGGTATATTACAGTATTTTTTTTGTGACTGGCATGTTACAGTAGTTAACGGTACATATAAGCACCACTGTTAAATTTTACGTGATAAACTGATAAAATAGCATAATCTGTCCACCGTTTACTATCCTAAAAGACTAAATTGGTATTTTTTTTAAGGGCTAATCTAGTCCAAAACCGAAAGATTCAGGGACTAGTGTGTGTTTGGATTGTCGTTTGTTAAACTGGAGTTTTGAATGAAAGTGATTTTATAGAATTAATTTTGGGTAGAAGTAAGTTTGTGTCAACATTATTTATGTTTGACAATTCTATACTAAAATTGATTTTGATAAAATAAATATTGTTTGGATAATATTAGTTAAAATCACTTTTAGATAGATAATTACTAAAAAAGACATGACATTAAATTATAATATTATTTTTTATGCATGTTTAATTTTGTTGATACTTTTTTATATATTTTTTATATAGTATATTTTTAGTACTCTTAGTACTCTTTTTTAGTATGTTATAATTTTTTACTATTATTATTATTATTATTATTATTGTTTTGTTTAATTTATTTTATCTAATGGGATCAATAAATCATATTATAAAAAGATAATAATAAATACAATACACAAAAATTATAATTATAAAAGTATATAAGATCAAACAAAAGTTAATAAAAAAATAAAAATAATAAATAATAAAAAAAGAGCTCATATAAAGAGAAATAATAAAAATTTTATAAATAATACAATAACATGTATAAAGAATAAAGTTGGTAAAAAGAAAATAAATGTTGAGTGTCAATGATTAAAAGGCCGTTAGTAGAACGCAGCAGTTAAAAATGATTGCTTCTTGTAAACGTGATTTTGAGTACAAAATCACTTCTGCATTGATAAAAAGAAAAATTAGCCAAACAAAAAATTAAAACTTTCAAGAAGAAAGAACATATTTTTTTCCTTCCAACATGCTTTACTCAATTTTTTTTATTTTAATCTTTTTATATTCAAAAATTAAATTTTAGTCTTTCCGCAAATTTTATACTAGCTCCATCTTTGAATTTTAAAAATATCATTAATGCAATTAAAATTTCAGAAACAATTTTAGTATACAGCACCAATTTCAAAGACTTGTATAGAGTTTAACTTGTCCAAATACACATATAATGTAAATAAATATACCTAGGTTTTTTGGTCAGTATAAGTGTAACTATACCTAGTTTTTAACACCTATCAATCCAAACAAACAAAAATGGTCAAATTTTTAAAAGTTAAACTTAAAATATTTTAATTAAATTATAGATAACTTATTATTCTAACTAATTTTTTTAGGCATATTTAATAATAAAAAATTGAATCAATTGGTATATTAGCGTTTAATAATATACTAGTATTTATAATTTAAAACTAGCATTATATATAAATACTAGTAAAATTAAATATGTATATAAAATGTATGTTTATATAAAATAATAAAAACTTAATTTACAATTTTTTTCTTTTTGAAATAATTAAATTTATTATATATATTTTAATTTAATTTTGATATAATGTTAGATAAAAGATTTTATGTATCTGTTTAATTATGTATTGTAATTAAAATATTTTTTATTATTATTTTTAAAAATAAAAATATATTCTAAATTAGTAAATTAATCAATTCATTTTAAAATTTTATATGCAACATAGGTACATATAATAGAACAAAAAATAAAAAATAAATAATAAAGATGAATAAATTAAAAGTAAAAATAAAATATATAAAGTCATAAAGAGAATAGAACATTAGCTTAATACTTAAACTATAATTGTTTGAATTAAAATTTGCAATTGAAAATATCAAAATGAAAAAAATAAAATTAGAAGATACAAAGTCATAGAGAGCTATATAAAAAAAAATGGAGAATTTAAAATTTATCTTTTGATGAAGAGAAGATGACCACTAAATAAGAAATAAAAAAAAGTTGAAAATATAAAAATAAGAAGAGAGTTTAAGGGAATAAAGAAGTAACGACAAAAAAAAATTAAATTTGATTAAGTTAAATAATAGTCAAAATGATAGAAAACTAAAAAAAGTAAATTAGAGACTTTGATCAATTAAATTTAATTTATTTATAGTAGAATCATTCAAAATTTAAAATAAAAATATATTATATATAATTATTTTTTTAAAAGAAATAAAAAACACAATAAAGACAAATACCCTCTTATTGTTGTTAACTTGTTATTGGGTCCGTCCTTGGGTCAAAATGTCAAATACAAAGTCATTTTTTTTAAGGAGGACAAATAAGAGTAATTTTATTAAATTATTTATTCTACTATCATAGCCATGGCCCATGGAACAAAGACTAATGAACACGTAGCATCAATAGAAAACTTGACATCTACGTAGCTACTACATCAAAAATAAGATATTAATGTAAGCTTATATATGTATTGGGAGGGACCAACAAAAGGCACTTAACGACGTCGACCTTTAGTAATTAAGATGCTAATAAGAATAAATAAATAATGCAACAAAATATGTGTACCAAAAAAAACACCGTTGAAGAAACCAGCAATAAGAATCTTGATCTCTTTTGATAATCATGAAGGATAAGGTAGAGTTATTATTACTATGTGCAGAGGTTCTTGTAGCACTGCTGGTCCTCCCTTCATGTGTTTATACCTTAAGCAAAGATGAATTTCCAACTGAATTTGTTTTTGGTGCATCAACTTCAGCTTATCAGGTTCTTTTCTTCTCCCTTGTGATTCCAGAAAGCTGTTGATGTTTCTAAATTTTTCACCTGCATGCATGTATTTATAATTGTGTGTGAAAATTAAAGGTTGAAGGTGCAGCAAATGAAGATGGAAGAAAGCCTAGCATATGGGATACTTTTGCCCATTCTGATAATGGTACTGTCTTTAGAAACATATATAATAGTCATAATCATAACATGGGTCATTTGACTCATTTCTTCGATAATATTTTGTTAGTTATTTATTGTGTACTATAATATATTTTCAGGGAATTTGTATGATGGTGATGGAGACATTACTTGTGATCAATATCATAAGTACAAGGTATATATCTATATATGGAGTAACAGAACTATGGCACAGATGAAGAATATATGAGTTTTGATTTGAATTCATGAATTGAATTTTCAGGAAGATGTTCAACTTATGGCTAACATGGGCTTAGATGCCTATAGACTTTCCATATCTTGGTCAAGACTTATTCCGGGTAAGTTAACTATACGAGAAAATACTCAGTTTGGTCCCTAAAGTTATACTCAAGTCTCAATTTAGTTCTTGAAGTTTCAATTGTCTCAATTTAATCCTTAGACTTTTCAAATTTTAATTACGTTAGTCCCTACGGTGGTTTTCGTTACAGAGTCAATTGAAAAGTTTAGGGACTAAATTGAGGCAATTGAAATTTCAAAGACTAAACTGAGATTTGAGTGTAACTTCAGGGACCAAACTGAATATTTTCTCTTCACTATACTTATGTCTATCAGAGATTCTTCAATCAATGTCTAAAACTAAAATAATGTCAAAAGTTTTCTGTGATTGACATGGATTTTGTTTGATTAGGGAGGATATATCTCCACTCTGCTCCGTCCACTAATTTGAATACATTAATGAACTCGGAATTAATGCTATATTTGATTTTGACCATCATGTTTATGTGTTACCAGATGGAAGAGGAGAAATCAATCCCAAGGGATTGCAGTATTACAACAACCTTATCAATGAACTCATAAGCCATGGTTATTCTCAAGGCTTGATTTCACAATATTTATAGTTTGATTAATTCCTAAGAGATTTTCTTCAAACTTTCGAGTTATATGCTGAATGCTGATATATACATTTTTGATGATGTTTGCTTCAACTTGTAGGAATTCAACCGCATGTGACATTACACCACTGGGACCTTCCACAAAAACTGGAGGACGAATACGGCGGATGGGTCAGCCGGAGAATTGTGTATGCTTCACAAACTTGATGTGATCATTTCTCTATAACAATGTCGCCATCTAGTTAATGGTATTGTTGGATCAGTTAATGTATCTAAGGATGTGTGCATGTAGGAAAGACTTCACAGAATATGCAGATGTATGCTTCAGAGAATTCGGTGACAGAGTAAAGTATTGGACCACAGTGAATGAAGCTAATGTGTTTGCGATTTTCGGTTATGATTTAGGAATGTTGCCGCCACAACATTGTTCTCCTTCCCTTTACTTTAACTGCTCTAAAGGAAATTCCTCAACTGAGCCATATTTGGTAACTCATAATATATTGTTAGCACATGGATCAGCTTCTAGATTGTATAGGAACAAGTATAAGGTACTAAAAATGCTTATCATGTGCCACATTCACCCTTCTGCTTTGTTCTTTCATTAGCCTTAGAGATTCTCTCCGGGGTAAACTATTGCCAATTATAACCAGGAAAGATACAAACTAACTCGATAACCTTTAAAGATTAGATTAGTTCGACAAAATTTTAAAAAATGGATAGTTCTTTGGCTAGTTTTGTCTAATTAAACCAATCTTTTATGAGTATCAAGTTAATTTACATCTTTCATAGTTAAAATTGTCCGCGTTCAAATCTTTCATAGTAATAAATAATAGTTTACTCTACTATTTGAAATTTGGAAGTAAATACTACAAAATGCTAATCTTCATTTGATTTGTGTTAAATGCAGGGGATGCAGAATGGGTTTGTTGGGTTTAATATCCTTACTGTTGGTCTTGCTCCACAAACAAATAGTAGTGAAGATATCACTGCTACACAAAGAGTTCAAGATTTCTATCATGGGTGGTAAGTTACAAACTTACAATCCTAGACCAGCTAGTTAATTATATATATCACAAAGTTCATAGTTTTTAATATTACATTAATTGTTACATTAGGTGCTTTGCTACTACATTAGATTTTGTGTATGATCTGTTATTACAGGTATCTACATCCTTTTATATTTGGGGACTATCCTGAAACAATGAAAAAGATCGTGCGCTCGAGGCTTCCTTCCTTCACGAAAAAGGAATCGAATCTGGTTAAGGACTCAATGGACTTTCTAGGAATAAACTTTTATTACTCATTTCTTGTCAAGAATAATGTGCAAATGGATCATAGAGATTACATGGCAGACATGGCAGCCGATCTTATATGTATGTTAATGTTACAAACTGTCTCATGTATATATATATTAGGCAACAATTTATAACTTTAGTTTCTGAAACTGATTTATGGATTAGTTTTTCTACATTATTAATCATGAAATTAAAATCAGCATACAGTCTTTAGTTCTATACTTAGGTGTAAGTCAGCACGTTCCTGAAGATTTGTATAATTTGTTAGTTTCTTTAGCTAACAAATGTTCTTTGGTTGTGGCAGTTCCTGATGGAACACCTTTTGAGGAGGTAAGAATTTAGTAGGAACCAGGAACATGGAACTACTCTTTCTTTTCTTTTCTTTTCTTTTTTTTTTATTTTATAAATTAGGATCTTATTTGTTTGCACTAACAGCTAATTGAAATTAGGTTCCAATCACACCCTGGAGTTTGCAAGGGGTGCTGGACTCATTCAAGAACACTTATGGCAATTTTCCGCTTTACATACACGAAAACGGTACAATTCTCTCTTTCTTAAAGTGAGAACAATTGAGCATATACATTCTTTTTATGATTAAGTTAAGGGTGCGTTACCTTTACATTATCATTTTCTGTTTTTATTTTCACCATCTTCAGTTTTCTTTTTATAAAAATTTAAAAACAGAAAATACTGAAAATAAAAACAGGAAATAAAAATACAAACCAAACGCACCCTAAAGATCAAATTTCTTTACAAATTTTAAAGCCTAAAGACAACCTTTGCAGGACAACAAACGCCGCGCAACTCGTCACTGGATGACTGGCCAAGGGTGAAGTACTTGCAAGAATACATTGGTTGCATGCTTGATTCAGTGAGGTACTTCTCTGCTTGAATTTAAACTACTTTATCAATTGATTAATGAAAGCTAATTGACAATTTTCCTTGACAAACATATTTGAAGGAGTGGCTTAAATGTAAAAGGGTATTTTGTATGGTCCTTCTTGGATGCATTTGAGTTACTGAGTGGATATGAGTTCAGCTATGGCCTATATTTCGTTGACTTGAAGGATCCAAGCTTGAGTAGGCAACCCAAACTCTCTGCTAAATGGTACTCAGATTTCCTCAAAACAAGGCCAATGGACCCAAATGTCACCATGCAAATTCAGAAGAACAATTCTCCTATGCTTGATTCCCTTTAATTAGGGCAAGTTAGAATTGGCATGGTTTTATATGCCTTATGGTGTCAAATTATGAAACAAACTAGACTTAATCTGCATAATATGCTTCATGCTGAAAAATTATTGCATGCTGATGGAGTATTTAGGTGCAATGTGCTCTATCCGCCGATTCTAGTTTTTTGTTTTTTATTATTCAAAATAATCACCTTATTAACTGATAGATCACAATCTCCTTAAATGCGTTATAAGCATGCAATAATTTTTTTTCTATATGTACAAATCCTATGAAGTTATAACTTATAACGATGTAATCATTTTAAGTTTTTAACTATTTTAGGCTATGTGATCTTTATGGTTGACCCATCTAATAAAAAAAGAAAATTTGACTTCTTGGCATAATTTATTTGAGTAATACTAAGTAGACAATAACAAAAAATTGTTATCATAAGAACAACAATGAATGACCATGGATGGCTCACTTTTTTCATACTGAAGTTCATTGTTACCAAAGTCTTTGTATTTAATAATAATGGAAAAAAGGTAGCCTTCTTATATGTATATATAGAGGTTAAACTTCAGTACGTAACACATAATTATAACAATAAAATAATCTTCATTCTCTCTCCCTCTTATATTATTCTCTCTTATACTTTACTACAATATTATTAAATATATCTATTAATATAGTAATTCTAGTAAACATTACTATTAGAGCTATCAAGTTATATTTCATATTTTATATTTGTTACCTCTTTCTTATTTATTTATTTAGTTATTCTACAACACGTTATCAGCACGAGACTCTGATCAAATTTTTAGGAAGACTCAGGTAACAAATTTTCATTATGTCAAAGCTTTCTCATCTTAAATTCAATGCTCTTGATATATCTGGAAACAATTATTTATCGTGGATACTAGATGCTGAAATTCATTTTGATTCAATGGATCTTGGAGATACCATTAAGGCTGAAAATAATGCATCCCAGAATGATAAAGCCAAAGCCATGATTTTTCTTCGTCCTCATCTTGACGAAGGATTGAAAAATGAATATCTCACATTAAAAGATCCTGCAAATCTTTGGAAAGACCTTGAAGAAAGGTATAATCATAAAAAAACGGTAATACTTCCTCAAGCCCGATATGAATGGACGCACTTGCGTTTACAAGATTTTAAATCTATAAATGAATATAATTCTGCAATGTTTCGAATCCCCTCACGAATGAAATTATGTGGGGAAAAGATAACTGATCATGATATGTTGGAGAAAACTTTCTCAACCTTCCATGTCTCGAATGTGCTCCTGCAGCAGCAGTATCGAGAAAAAGAGTTTAAAAAATATTCTGAGTTAATTTCTTGCCTTCTTGTTGCTGAACGCAACAATGAGTTGCTCTTGAAAAATCATGAAGCGCGCTCAGCTGGCGCTGCCCCATTTCCTGAAGTAAATGCGGCAAATTACCCAGAAGAGGTAAATGACAAGGTTTTAATAACAAGAAAAATTATGGAAGGAAAATGAATTATATTCAAAAGAGAGGATCTCACCAGAAGTGGGATAAAGAAAGAAATATCGGGCAGAATAAATCAACAGAGGATAAATGTTTCCGTTGTGGTAGAAAGAGCCATTGGTCACGTACCTGTCATACCCCAAGGCACCTAGTCGATCTTTACCAGGCATCTTTGAAAAATGACGACAAGGGAAAAGAGTCGAATTTCGTTTCAAATGATGCTGAAAATTCCACTACTCATTATGATGTATTTGATTTCTTTGAAAATTGGTGCACGAAATTGCAATCACACTTTTGCAACTCCGCACAACTAACCAGCAAGTGCACTGGGTCGTCCAAGTAATACCTTGCGTGAGCAAGGGTCGATCCCACGGAGATTGTCGGCTTGAAGCAAGCTATGGTTACCTTGTAAATCTTAGTCAGGATATTAGAAATTACCAGGATTGATTGTAAAAAGCAAAAGAGCATAAAATGGTTACTTGTATTGCAGTAGTGGAGAATAGGTTGGGGTTTTGGAGATGCTCCATCTTCTGAATCTCTGCTTTCCTACTGTCTTCTTCATCAAACACGCAAGGCTCCTTCCATGGCAAGCTGTATGTAGGGTTTCACCGTTGTCAATGGCTACCTCCCATTCTCTCAGTGAAAACGATTGCATATACTCTGTCACAGCACGCGAAATTCAGCTGTCGGTTCTCGGTCAGGCCGGAATAGAATCCATCGATTCTTTTGCGTCTGTCACTAACGCCCCGCCTGCTAGGAGTTTGAAGCACGTCACAGTCATTCAGTCATTGAATCCTACTCAGAATACCACAGACAAGGTTTAGACCTTCCGGATTCTCTTGAATGTCGCCATCAGTTCTAGCTTATACCACGAAAATTCCGATTAAAGAATCCAAGAGATAACTACTCAATCTAAGGTAGAACGGAGGTGGTTGTCAGGCACACGTTCATAGTTGAGAATGATGATGATTGTCACGGATCATCACATTCATCCGGATTAAGAACAAGTATTATCTTAGAATGGAAGCAAGCATGATTGAATGAGAAACAGTAGTAATTGCATTAATCCATCAAGACACAGCAGAGCTCCTCACCCCCAACCATGGGGTTTAGAGACTCATACTGTGGAAGGTACACAAAGAAACGTGTAAAGTGTCATGAGGTACTGATACAATGTCATAAAAATCCTATTAATAGTAAGCTAGTATCCTAGGGTATACAGAAATGAGTAAATGACAGAAAAATCCACTTCTGGGCCCACTTGGTGTGTGCTTGGGTTGAGCCTTGATACTTTTCGTGTAGAGACCTTTTCTGGAGTTAAACGCCAGCTTTGGTGCCAGTTTGGGCGTTTAACTCCAAGTTTTATGCCAGTTCCAGCGTTTAACGCTGGAATTCCTGAGGGTGACTTTGAACGCCTGTTTGGGCCATCAAATCTTGGGCAAAGTATGGACTATCATATATTGCTGGAAAGCCCAGGATGTCTACTTTCCAACGCCGTTGAGAGCGCGCCAATTGGGCTTCTATAGCTCCAGAAAATCCACTTCGAGTACAGGGAGGTCAGAATCCAACAGCATCTGCAGTCCTTTTCAGTCTCTGGATCAGATTTTTGCTCAGGTCCCTCAATTTCAGCCAGAAAATACCTGAAATCACAGAAAAACACACAAACTCATAGTAAAGTCCAGAAAAGTGAATTTTAACTAAAAACTAATAAAAATATACTAAAAACTAACTAAATCCTACTAGAAACATACTAAAAACAATGCCAAAAAGCGTATAAATTATCCGCTCATCACAACACCAAACTTAAATTGTTGCTTGTCCTCAAGCAACTGAAAATCAAATAAGATAAAAAGAAGAGAATATACTATAGACTCCAAATTATCAATGAAACTTAGCTCCAAATTAGATGAGCGGGACTAGTAGCTTTTTGCCTCCGAACAGTTTTGGCATCTCACTTTATCCTTTGAAATTCAGAATGATTGGCTTCTTTAGGAACTCAGAATCCAAATAGTGTTATTGATTCTCCTAGTTAAGTATGATGATTCTTGAACACAGCTACTTATTGAGTCTTGGCCGTGGCCCAAAGCACTCTGTTTTCCAGTATTACCACCGGATACATACATGCCACAAACACATAATTGGGTGAACCTTTTCAGATTATGACTCAGCTTTGCTAAAGTCCCCAATTAGAGGTGTCCAGGGTTCTTAAGCACACTCTTTTTGCCTTGGATCACAACTTTATTTCTTTCTTTTTCTTTTCTTTTTCTTTCTCCCCTTTTTTTTCGTTTTTCTCCTTCTTTCTCTTTTTTTTTTTTTGTATTCACTGCTTTTTCTTGCTTCAAGAATCATTTTTATGATTTTTCATATCCTCAATAACATGTCTCCTTTTTCATCATTCTTTCAAGAGCCAACAATTTTAACATTCATGAACAACAAATTCAAAAGACATATGCACTGTTCAAGCATACATTCAGAAAACAAAAAGTATTTCCACCACATCAAACTAATTAAGCTAGTTTTAAAGATGAATTCGAAATTCTGTACTTCTTGTTCTTTTGTGATTAAAACATTTTTCATATAAGAAAGGTGATGGATTCATAGGACATTCATAACTTTAAGGCATAGACACTCAGACACTAATGATCATAAGACACAAACATGGACAAACATAAGCATAAAAAAAATCGAAAAACAGAAGAATAAAGAACAAGGAGATTAAAGAACGGGTCCACCTTAGTGATGGCGGCTTGTTCTTCCTCTTGAAGGTCTTATGGAGTGCTTGAGCTCCTCAATGTTTCTTCCTTGTCTTTGTTGCTCCTCTCTCATGATTCTTTGATCTTCTCTAATTTCATGGAGGAGAATGGAGTGTTCTTGGTGCTCCACCTTTAGTTGTCCCATGTTGGAACTCAATTCTCCTAGGGAGGTGTTCAGTTGCTCCCAATAGTCTTGTGGAGGAAAGTGCATCCCTTGATGCCTCTCAGGGATCTCATGATGAGAGAGGTCTCTTGTTTGCTCCATCCTTTTCTTAGTGATGGGCTTGAGGTCATGCTTTCTCAGTTGAACCGGCTTCCTTCTTGAATCTCTCTTTCATTGAACGCCCTCTTCATAAATGTCTATGAGGACTTGGTCCAACCTTTGATCAAAGTTGACCCTTCTTCATGGCCACAACTTCATAGAAGTGGTCTTGATGCACCCTTGAGATGAATCTCTCCATCTCCCATGACTCGGAGGAGGAGGCTTTTGCCTTCCCTTTCCTCTTTCTAGAGGTTTCTCCGGCCTTGGATGCCATAAATGGTTATGGAAAAACAAAAAGCAATGCTTTTACCACACCAAACTTAAAAGGTTTGCTTGTCCTCGAGCAAAAGAAGAAAGAAGAGAGTAGTAGAAGAAGAAATGGAGGAGATGGGAATGGCTTTTGTTTTCGGCCAAGAAGGGGAAGAAGTGGTGAAGGGTTTTTTTTTTGGGAAGAGGTGTTGAGGTGATTGGTGAATGGGGAAGAAGAGAGAGAGAGTGGTGGGGTAGGTGGGGATCCTGTGGGGTCCACAGATCCTGA
Source organism: Arachis stenosperma (assembly GCF_014773155.1). Lineage (NCBI taxonomy): Eukaryota > Viridiplantae > Streptophyta > Magnoliopsida > Fabales > Fabaceae > Arachis > Arachis stenosperma. Next base: position 119,229,621 of record NC_080380.1, on the reverse strand, counting down.
GGTGTCAAGGAAAAGTCATCCCTGCACCAAATGGCATGCAAAATCACGTTTTGGGCCAATTCTGGCGTTAAACGCCGGGCTGGTGCCCATTTCTAGCGTTTAACGCCAGGTTCTTGCCCTTTCCTGGCGTTTAACGCCAGTCTGGTGCCCCTTTCTGGCGTTAAACGCCCAGAATGGTGCCAGACTGGGCGTTAAACGCCCACCTGCTAGCCTTACTGGCGTTTAAACGCCAGTAGGTTCTTCCTCCAGGGTGTGCTGTTTTTCTTCCTGTTTTTCATTCTGTTTTTGCTTTTTCAATTGATTTTGTGACTTCTCATGATCATCAACCTATAGAAAACATAAAATAACAAAGGAAATTAGATAAAATATAACATTGGGTTGCCTCCCAACAAGCGCTTCTTTAATGTCAGTAGCTTGACAGTGGGCCCTCATGGAGCCTCATGGAGGCTCATAGCAATGTTGGAACCTCCCAACACCAAACTTAGAGTTTGGTTGTGACCTCCCAACACCAAACTTAGAGTTTGACTGTGGGGGTTCTGTTTGACTCTGTTTTGAGAGAAGCTCTTCATGCTTCCTCTCCATGGTTACAGAAGGAGAACCTTGAGTCTTATAGTTTGCACTGTCTGCAAGCCATGGAGTTTCCTGAATAGCAAACAATTGCTCATCCGGAAAGATTTCAGAGATCTCAGTAGGAGGGAGGGATGCTCCTGCTACTGGTTTAGAAGGTTTATCTTCTTCTTGAGGAATTTTCAGAATTTCTTTTATTTCCTTTAGTTCCTCCAGATCAGGCTGAACATCTTTAAAGATGTCATCTAGCTCTGATTCAAGACTTTCAGTCATATTGACCTCCTCCACCAAAGAGTCAATAATATCAATGCTCATGCAGTCATGTGATGTGTCTGGATGCTTCATAGCTTTGACAACATTCAACTTGAACTCATCCTCATTGACTCTAAGGGTTAATTCCCCTTTTTGGACGTCAATGAGGGTCCGTCCAGTTGCTAGGAAAGGTCTTCCTAGAATGAGAGTTGCACTCTTGTGCTCCTCCATTTCCAGCACTATAAAGTCAGTTGGAAAGGCAAATGGCCCAACCTTGACAATCATGTCCTCAATTATGCCTTATGGATATTTAATGGAGCCATCAGCGAGTTGGAGGCATATCCGGGTTGGTTTGACTTCTCCAGTCAACCCAAGCCTTCTGATAGTGGATGCAGGTATTAGATTGATGCTTGCTCCAAGATCACATAGGGCTGTCTTGGTGCAGGCACCTTCTAATGTGCATGGTATCATAAAGCTCCCTGGATCTTGAAGCTTTTCTGGTAAGCTTTTCAAAATGACTGCACTGCATTCTTCAGTGAGAAACACTTTTTCAGTTTCTCTCCAATCCTTCTTATGACTTAAGATCTCTTTCATGAACTTAGCATAAGAAGGTATTTGCTCAAGTGCCTCTACAAACGGAATCTTTATTTCAAGAGTCCTTAAATAGTCTGCAAAGCGGGCAAATTGCTTATCCTGTTCCGCTTTGCGGAGTTTCTGAGGATAAGGCATCTTGGCTTGATATTCTTCAACCTTAGATGCTGCAGGTTTATTCCTTACAGAAGTGGTTGGAGAAGCCTTTTTAGAGGGGTTACTATCAGCACTCTCAGGTGTCTGAATCCCCTTCTGCGTTTGAACGCCAGGATTGGGTGGAAAATGGGCGTTTAACGCCAACTTTTCCCCCTTTTCTGGCGTTTGAACGCCAGAACTGGGCAGGGAATGGGCGTTTAACGCCAGCTTTCCTTCCCTTTCTGGCGTTTGAACGCCAATAGCATTCCTCTCTGGGCTCTTACTGTCCTCAGAGGGATTTTGGATAGTGGTTTGGCTATCCTCTGTCAATTGTTCCTTATTTGGCTTTTTGCCACCTTGAGCAATGTTATTCAATGTCTTTCCACTCCTCAGTTGAACTGCTTGGCATTCTTCTGTTATCTGTTTAGATAGTTGCTGCCTTGTCTGATTCAATTGTGCTTCCATATTCCTTTTAGCAATTTTAGTTTCTTGGAGCATTTCTTTAAATTCAGCTAACTGTTTTGTCATCAGTTGTAATTGCTGATTAAGCTCAACCATATGTTCTTGAGGGTTAGGATCAGTGGCTACTGCCATAACTTCTTCTTTTGTAGAGAACTCATTGCTAGAGTACAAATATTGATTTCTAGCAACAGTATCTATAAGCTCTTGAGCCTCTTCAATCGTCTTCCTCATATGTATAGACCCACCAGCTGAGTGGTCCAAAGACATCTGAGCTTTTTCTGTAAGCCCATAGTAGAAGATGTCCAACTGTACCCACTCTGAAAACATTTCAGAGGGGCATTTTCTTAGCATACCTCTATACCTCTCCCAGGCATTATAAAGGGATTCATTATCCTCTTGTTTAAAGCCTTGGATGTCCAGCCTTAGCTGTGTCATCCTTTTTGGAGGGTAAAAGTGATTCAGGAATTTGTCTGATAACTGTTTCCATGTCTTTATGCTTGCTGTAGGTTGGTTATTCAACCACCTCTTAGCTTGATCTTTTACAGCAAATGGAAACAGTAATAATCTGTAGACATCCTGATCTACCTCTTTATCACGTACTGTGTCAGCAATTTGTAAGAATTGTGCCAGAAACTCAGTAGGTTCTTCCTGTGGAAGACCGGAATACTGGCAATTTTGCTGCACTATGATAATGAGTTGAGGATTTAGCTCAAAGCTGCTTGCTTTAATGGGAGGTATACAGATGCTACTCCCATATGCAGTTGTAATGGGGTTAGCATATGACCCCAGAGTCCTTCTGGACTGCTCAATTCCACTTAGGTCCATGATGGAGAAAGGAAAATGTTATGAATTGCAAGTAGATTATTTATTTATTTAATTTTTTTATTTTTTTTTTATTTTTTTTTTTTTATTTTTTTTTTTTAAAGTGACCGAAAAAAAATATAAAATAAAATAAATAGAGAATAAAATAAATTTTCGAAAATTAACAGAAAATAAGATCAAAGCAAATTGAAAACTGAATCAATTAGTTAATTAAAAAGATATGATTGAGAAGATATGATTGCAAATAAAAATGATTGAAAAGATATGATTTTGAAAATCTTTGACTAATTTAATGCAAAATTTCGAAAATTATGAGTAAAACAAGGAAAGGATATATTTTTTTATTTTTAAATTTTAATGAGGAAAGAGAAAAATAACAGAATGACACTAAACTTAGAAATTTTAGATCAAAACAAAGATAACAAACAAGAAAACTTTGAATGTCAAGATGAACACCAAGAACACTTTTTGAAAAATTTTTAAGTGAATAAAAGCACAAAAGACACCAAACTTAAAATTTTTAGAAAATCAAACACAAATTTTCGAAAACTTAAAGGAAAACACAAAGAAGACACCAAACTTAAAATATAGAACTAAACTCAAATAAAAGACTCTAAACCAACAAAAATAAAACAGTCCTAATCTAAGCAACAAGATAAACCGTCAGTTGTCCAAACTCGAACAATCCCCGGCAACGGCGCCAAAAACTTGGTGCACGAAATTGCAATCACACTTTTGCAACTCCGCACAACTAACCAGCAAGTGCACTGGGTCGTCCAAGTAATTCCTTGCGTGAGCAAGGGTCGATCCCACGGAGATTGTCGGCTTGAAGCAAGCTATGGTTACCTTGTAAATCTTAGTCAGGATATCAGAAATTACCAGGATTGATTGTAAAAAGCAAAAGAGCATAAAATGGTTACTTGTATTGCAGTAGTGGAGAATAGGTTGGGGTTTTGGAGATGCTCCATCTTCTGAATCTCTGCTTTCCTACTGTCTTCTTCATCAAACACGCAAGGCTCCTTCCATGGCAAGCTGTATGTAGGGTTTCACCGTTGTCAATGGCTACCTCCCATCCTCTCAGTGAAAACGATTGCATATGCTCTGTCACAGCACGCGGAATTCAGCTGTCGGTTCTCGGTCAGGCTGGAATAGAATCCATCGATTCTTTTGCGTCTGTCACTAACGCCCCGCCTGCTAGGAGTTTGAAGCACGTCACAGTCATTCAGTCATTGAATCCTACTCAGAATACCACAGACAAGGTTTAGACCTTCCGGATTCTCTTGAATGCCGCCATCAGTTCTAGCTTATACCACGAAGATTCCGATTAAAGAATCCAACAGATAACTACTCAATCTAAGGTAGAACAGAGGTGGTTGTCAGGCACACGTTCATAGTTGAGAATGATGATGATTGTCACGGATCATCACATTCATCCGGATTAAGAACAAGTATTATCTTAGAATGGAAGCAAGCATGATTGAATGAGAAACAGTAGTAATTGCATTAATCCATCAAGACACAGCAGAGCTCCTCACCCCCAACCATGGGGTTTAGAGACTCATACTGTGGAAGGTACACAAAGAAACGTGTAAAGTGTCATGAGGTACTGATACAATGTCATAAAAATCCTATTAATAGTAAGCTAGTATCCTAGGGTATACAGAAATGAGTAAATGACAGAAAAATCCACTTCTGGGCCCACTTGGTGTGTGCTTGGGTTGAGCCTTGATACTTTTCGTGTAGAGACCTTTTCTGGAGTTAAACGCCAGCTTTGGTGCCAGTTTGGGCGTTTAACTCCAAGTTTTATGCCAGTTCCAGCGTTTAACGCTGGAATTCCTGAGGGTGACTTTGAACGCCTGTTTGGGCCATCAAATCTTGGGCAAAGTATGGACTATCATATATTGCTGGAAAGCCCAGGATGTCTACTTTCCAACGCCGTTGAGAGCGCGCCAATTGGGCTTCTATAGCTCCAGAAAATCCACTTCGAGTACAGGGAGGTCAGAATCCAACAGCATCTGCAGTCCTTTTCAGTCTCTGGATCAGATTTTTGCTCAGGTCCCTCAATTTCAGCCAGAAAATACCTGAAATCACAGAAAAACACACAAACTCATAGTAAAGTCCAGAAAAGTGAATTTTAACTAAAAACTAATAAAAATATACTAAAAACTAACTAAATCCTACTAGAAACATACTAAAAACAATGCCAAAAAGCGTATAAATTATCCGCTCATCAAGAATCCTGAAGGAAATATTGGTCATTTGATCAATGATGGAATAGTTTAATGTGTGAGATTGTTAAGCATTCATGTAAATAAATAATGTAAAGAACTTATTGTTAAGTTTTATTTTCTATGTATTTAAGTTTCAAATATGATGTATATAAATAATGAAATATTAATGTTTATGAATTTTGAAATCATTAAATGTGTCATGTTTTAAAATAAAATTTTAGTATATGACATTATTTTTATATGCAGTATTTTTTAGAAAAATAATTCTGATCAAGTATTCAATTTATCTGTGCATACTACTCATTTTATTATTATTTATCTTTGAAGAGAATGGCAAGGATATGTAATGAAAATGTATGCATTGCGGATAGTGCAAGTTTGCACACTATTCTCAAAAGTGATATATATTTTACCCATCTTGTGCCAAAAGAAGAATGTGTTAATACTATTATTGGCTCAGGCAATGTGATTGAAGGCTCCGGAAGAGCTATAATTTTGTTTTCCAAAGGAACAAAATTCATAATAAATAATGCATTGTTGTCTACCAAGTCTCGAAGAAACTTGTTGAGATTTAAAGATATTCGCCGAAATGGATATCATATTGAGACTATGAATGAAGAAAATTATGAGTACTTATGTATCACAACTCATGATTCAAATAAGAAAGTTATATTAGAAAAATTACCCTCTCTTTCATCTGGGTTGTATTATACCAAGATTAGTGCAATTGAATCACATGCTACTGTAAACCAGAAGTTTACTAGCCCAAATTAATTCATAACTTGGCACGACCGATTGGGTCATCTAGGAACAACCATGATGAGGAGAATTATTGAAAACTCTCATGGGCATTCACTAAAGAACCAGAAGATTTTTAAAACTAGTGAATTTTGTTGTGCTGCATGTTCTCAGGAAAAGTTAATTTTAAGGCCATCACCAGTAAAGATTGGGTTTGAGTCCTTTGAATTCCTAGAAAGGATTCAAGGTGATATATGTGGACCTATTCATCCACCATGTGGATCTTTTAGATATTTTATGGTCCTGATAGACGCATCTTCGAGATGGTCACATGTGTGCTTATTATCCTCTCGCAACCTGGCGTTTGCGAGGTTACTAGCTCAAATTATTCGATTAAAAGCACAATTTTCAAAAAATCCAATCAAACCAATTCGTCTTGATAATGTTGGTGAATTTACTTCCCAAGCGTTTGATGCTTATTGTATGGCTAATGGAATAAGTGTTGAACATCCATTAGCTTATGTTCACACACAAAATGGGTTAGCAGAATCACTTATTAAACACCTCCAATTAATTGCTAGACCCTTGCTTATGAGAACAAATCTCCCAACCTCGGTTTGGGGCATGCTATTTTACATGCCGCAACACTTATTCGTTTGAAGCCAACGAGTTACTATCAGTTCTCTCTTATGCAATTAGCTTTTGGCCAGTAGCCAAATGTCTCCCATTTAAGAATATTTGGGTGTGTGATATATGTTTCCATTGTACCACCTAATCGCACCAAAATGAGACCCCAAAGAAAATTGGGGATATATGTTGGATATGATTCTCCCTCTATAGTGAGGTATCTTGAAATACAAACTGGAGATGTATTTAAAGCCCGGTTTGCAGATTGTCATTTTAATGAATAAAAATTTCCAACATTAGGGAGAGAGAGAATAAGCTTCCTGAAAAGGAACAAAATTGGAATGCATCATCGTTGATGCATTTAGATCCTCGATCAGGGCAATGCGAACTAGAAGTTCAAAAGATTATACATTTGCAAATAATAGAAAATGAGTTTTCTGACGCATTTTTCGATACAAAAAGGATAACTAAATCTTATATACCAGCGGAAAATACCCCAATTTGAATTGATGTCCCAGTAGGACAAGTAGCCACTGAAGCAAATTCACGCCAGAAGCGTGGCAGGCCTGTTGGTTCCAAAGATAAAAATCTTCGAAAGAGAAAAGAGGTAAATAATATTCCTGTTGAAAAAGATATAGTAGAGACACATGCAGTATTCTTCCTCTGAAGATGACGAAGATGTCACTGAAGAGCAAGTTGCTAAGTACCTTGGAGCAATCATGAAGCTAAATGACAAGTTATTTGGTAATGAGACTTGGGAGGATGAACCCCTTTTGCTCACCAAAGAACTGGATGACTTGACTAGGCAGAGATTACCTCAAAAGAGACAAGACCCTGGAAAGTTCTCAATACCTTGTACCATAGGCACCATGACCTTTGAGAAAGCTCTGTGTGACCTAGGGTCAAGTATAAACCTCATGCCTCTCTCTGTAATGGAGAAGCTAGGGATCTTTGAGGTGCAAGCTACAAGAATCTTACTAGAGATGGAAGACAATTCAAGAAAACAAGCTTATGGACTTGTAGAGGATGTTCTGGTAAAGGTTGAAGACCATTACATCCCTGCTGATTTCATAGTCCTAGAGACTGAGAAATGCATGGATGAATCCATCATCCTTGGCAGACCCTTCCTAGCCACAGCAAAGGCTGTGATTGATGTTGACAGAGGAGATTTGATCATTCAAGTGAATAAAGAATCCCTTGTGTTTAAGACTCAAGGATATCCCTCTGTAACCATGGAGAGGAAGCATGAAGAGCTTCTCTCAAAACAGAGTCAAACAGAGCCCCCACAGTCAAACTCTAAGTTTGGTGTTGGGAGGTTCCAACATTGCTCTGAGTATCTGTGAGGCTCTATGAGAGCCCACTGTCAAGCTACTGACATTAAAGAAGCGCTTGTTGGGAGGCAACCCAATGTTATATTTATCTATTTTTCCTTTGTTATTTTATGTTTTCTATAGGTTGATGATCATGGGAAGTCACAAAATCAATTGAAAAAGCAAAAACAGCATGAAAAACAGAAAGAAAAATAGCACACCCTGGAGGAAAATCTGCTGGCATTTAAACGCCAGTGAAGATAGCAAAATGGGCGTTTAACGCCCAGTTTGGCACCATTCTGGGCGTTTAACGCCAGAAAGGGGCACCAGACTGGCGTTTAACGCCAGGATTGGCAGAAGGAGCATTTTCGCACGCCACTTGGTGCAGGGATGAGCTATCCTTGACACCTCAGGATCTGTGGATCCCACAGGATCCCCACCTATCCCACCACTCTCTCTCTTCTTCACTCATTCACCAATCACCTCAACACCTCTTCCCCAAAAACCCCTCACCTATCAAATCCTACCATTCTCTTCACCACTCACATCCATCCTTCATAAAACCCCACCTACCTCACCATTCAAATTCAAACCACTTTCCCTCCCAAACCCACCCATAATGGCCGAACCTTACCCCTCTCTCCACCCCTATATAAACCCATTTTCACTCCTTCATTTTCACACAACCTACACACTACTTCTCCCCCTTGGCCGACAAACAAAGCCACCTCCATCTCCTCTATTTCTTCTTCTTCTACTCTCTTCTTTCTTCTTTTGCTCGAGGACGAGTAAACCTTCTAAGTTTGGTGTGGTAAAAGCATTGCTTTTTGTTTTTCCATAACCATTTATGGCATCTAAGGCCGGAGAAACCTCTAGAAAGAGGAAAGGGAAGGCAAAAGCTTCCACCTCCGAGTCATGGGAGATGGAGAGATTCATCTCAAGGGTGCATCAAGACCACTTTTATGAAGTTGTGGCCATGAAGAAGGTGATCCCCGAGGTCCCTTTCAAACTCAAAAAGAGTGAATATCCGGAGATCCGACATGAGATCCGAAGAAGAGGTTGGGAAGTTCTTACCAACCCCATTCAACAAGTCGGAATCTTAATGGTTCAAGAGTTCTATGCCAATGCATGGATCACCAAGAACCATGATCAAAGTGTGAACCCGGACCCAAAGAATTGGCTTACAATGGTTCGGGGGAAATGCTTAGATTTTAGTCCGGAAAATGTAAGGTTGGCATTCAACTTGCCCATGATACAAGGATATGAACACCCTTACACTAGAAGGGTCAACTTTGATCAAAGGTTGGACCAAGTCCTCATAGACATTTGTGAAGAGGGCACTCAATGAAAGAGAGATTCAAGAGGGAAGCCGGTTCGATTGAGAAGGCATGACCTCAAGCCCGTGGCTAGGGGATGGTTGGAGTTTATCCAACGCTCAATCATTTCCACTAGCAACCGGTCCGAAGTTACTATAGATCGGGCTATCATGATTCATAGCATCATGATTGGAGAGGAAGTAGAAGTTCATGAGGTTATATCCCAAGAACTTTATAAGGTGGCGGACAAGTCCTCTACCTTGGCAAGGTTAGCCTTCTCTCATCTCATTTGTCACCTCTGTAACTCAGTTGGAATTAACATAGAAGGAGACATCCTCATTGATGAGGACAAGCCCATCACTAAGAAGAGGATGGAGCAAACAAGAGATCCCACTCATGGACATGAGGAAATTCCTCATCATGAAATTCCTGAGATGCCTCAAGGGATGCACTTTCCTCCATAAAACTATTGGGAGCAAATCAACACCTCCCTAGGAGAATTGAGTTCCAACATGGGACAACTAAGGGTGGAGCACCAAGAACATTCCATCCTCCTCCATGAAATTAAAGAAGATCAAAGAATCATGAGAGAGGAGCAACAAAGGCAAGGAAGAGACATTGAGGAGCTCAAGCACTCCATAAGATCTTCAAGAGGAAGAACAAGCCGCCATCAGTAAGGTGGACCCGTTCTTTAATCTCCTTGTTCTTTATTTTTCTATTTTTTTCGAAAATTATGCTTTATGTTTTATTTATGTTTGTGTCTTATGATCATTAGTGTCTTAGTGTCTATGCCTTAAAGTTATGAATGTCCTATGAATCCATCACCTTTCTTAAATGAAAAATGTTCTTAATTAAAAAAGAGAAGAATTGCATAAATTTTGAATTTTATAACAGATTAATTATTTTGATGTGGTGGCAATACTTTGACTTCTGAATGTATGCTTGAACAGTGCATATGTCTTTTGAATTTGTTGTTCATGAATATTGGCTCTTGAAAGAATGATGAAAAAAGGAGACATGTTACTGAGGATCTGAAAAATCATAAAAATGATTCTTGAAGCAAGAAAAAGCAGTGAATACAAAAAAAGAGAGAGAGAGAGAGAGAAAGCAAGCAGAAAAAGCCAACAGCCCTTTAAACCAAAAGGCAAGGGTAAAAATAAAGTTGTGATCAAAGGCAAAAAAAGAGTGTGCTTAAGAACTCTGGATACCTCTAATTGGGGACTCTAGCAAAGCTGAGTCACAATCTGAAAAGGTTCACCCAGTTATGTGTCTGTGGCATGTATGTATCCGGTGGTAATACTGGAAGACAGAGTGCTTTGGGCCACGGCCAAGACTCATAAAGTAGCTGTGTTCAAGAATCATCATACTTAACTAGGAGAATCAATAACACTATCTAGATTCTGAGTTCCTATAGAACCCAATCATTCTGAATTTCAAAGGATAGAGTGAGATGCCAAAACTGTTCAGAGGCAAAAAGCTAAAAGCCCCGCTCATCTAATTAATACTAATCTTCATAGATGTTTTTGGAATTCATTGCATATTTTCTTCTTTTTATCTTATTTGATTTTCAGTTGCTTGGGGACAAGCAACAATTTAAGTTTGGTGTTGTGATTAGCGGATAATTTATACGCTTTTTGGCATTGTTTTTAGTATGTTTTTAGTATGTTTTAGTTAGTTTTTATTATATTTTTATTAGTTTTTAGTTAAAATTCACTTTTCTGGACTTTACTATAAGTTTGTGTATTTTTCTGTGATTTCAGGTATTTTTTGGCTGAAATTGAGGGACCTGAGCAAAAATCTGATTCAGAGGCTGAAAAGGACTGCAGATGCTGTTGGATTCTGACCTCCCTGCACTCAAAGTAGATTTTCTGGAGCTACAGAAACCCAATTGGCGCACTCTTAATTGCGTTGGAAAGTAGACATCCTGGGCTTTCCAGCAATGTATAATAGTCTATACTTTGCCCAATATTTGATGGCCCAAATAGGCGTTCCAAGTCAGCTCAAGAATTCTGGCGTTAAACGCCGGAACTGGCACAAGAATGGGAGTTAAACGCCCAAACTGGCGCAAAAGCTGGCGTTTAACTCCAAGAAAAGTCTCTACACATGAAAGCTTCAATTCTCAGCCCAAGCACACACCAAGTGGGCCCGGAAGTGGATTTTTATGTCATTTACTCATTTCTGTAAATCCTAAGCTACTAGTTCTCTATAAATAAGACCTTTTGCTATTGTATTTCATCTTGGTTCTTTTGGTTCCCTCTCTGGGGGCCGAAGCCAATGATCACCATTATCACTTATGTATTTTCAACGGTGGAGTTTCTACACACCATAGATTAAGGTGTGGAGCTCTGCTATACCTCGAGTATTAATGCAATTACTATTGTTCTTCTATTCAATTCAGCTTATTCTTGTTCTAAGATATTCATTCGTACCCAAGAACATGATGAATGTGATGATTATGTGACGCTCATCATCATTCTCACTTATGAACGCGTGCCTGACAACCACTTCCGTTCTACAAGCAAACAAGGCTTGAATGTTTATCTCTTGGATTCCTTAATCAGAAGCTTCGTGGTATAAGCTAGAATTGATGGCGGCATTCAAGAGAATCCGGAAGGTCTAAACCTTGTCTGTGGTATTCTGAGTAGGATTCAAGGATTGAATGACTGTGACGAGCTTCAAACTCGCGATTGTGGGGCGTTAGTGACAGACGCAAAAGAATCACTGGATTCTATTCCGACATGATCGAGAAGCGACAGCTGAATAGCCGTGCTGTGACAGAGTGCATTGAACATTTTCACTGAGAGAACGGGACTGTAGCCATTGACAACGGTGATGCCCAACATACAACTTGCCATGGAAAGGAGTAAGAAGGATTGGATGAAGACAGTAGGAAAGCAGAGAGACGGAAGGGACAAAGCATCTCCATACGCTTATCTGAAGTTCTCACCAATGAATTACATAAGTATCTCTATCCTTATTTTATGTTTTATTTATCTTTTAATCATTAATCCTCCATAACCATTTGAATCCTCCTGACTGAGATTTACAAGATGACCATAGCTTGCTTCATACCAACAATCTCCGTGGGATCGACCCTTACTCGCGTAAGGTTTATTACTTGGACGACCCAGTGCACTTGCTGGTTAGTTGTGCGAAGTTGTGATAAAGAGTTGAGATTGCAATTGAGCGTACCATGTTGATGGCGCCATTGATGATCACAATTTCGTGCACCAATCCTAGTATGAAAAGGCCTTTGAAGCTGTCACTAAGAAGAAAATCCTCTCTACTGACAACCTCTCCAACAGTGAATCCCTTGCAGGGTGCGTCTTCAGCAACATCAACAAAATTTGCCAACTTGATGAAGTTCGTCCCAACTCCAGGGTTTAAGCCTCTAAGAAAGAAGAATTGAAGACATTAGATAAATATGTATAGGAATTTCTGTTTTGTGTAATTAGGCTTTTCCAATAGACAACGACTAGATGGTAAATTGTGATCCTTTATGCTTCTTTTGTGATGTCTTGCTTTTGATGAAACTACTCATAGCAGCTTCATGTTCTTTGGCTACCTTTTATTTTTGTCATTTGTTGTTTTTTACTGAACAATGGAATTTATCTTAATACACTATGCTTTGTGGTTTTTCAATCACTTTTGTTGCCAGTAGATTCATTTACTGATTTTGGTTAATTTCATGAACAAACATAAAAAAACAATAATTTCATAATAAACAACATTTTCATTCCATCAACAAGGACTTTTTTTACATCTATTGTTCACAGGAAACCCACTGCCAACTCATTCATCATTTACAATACAGGATAACCATCAACACCATCAACACAGATACAACTAACACTAACAACTAGGTAATCACTTTCTGCATCCGGACATCTTCCTCCAACCTCCGAAGCCTCCAATCAAAGTTTTCCTTCACTTCATAATCATCACCACAAGATTCTGACTTATCAACCTGTTCATCATTCCCAGAATCTGCCCAGATAAAAAGTCACACCATCTCTTCCTACTTGTCTGTAACCAAGAAACGATCAAACTTCAAACAAGAACAACAGAAGAACAATGAGGTAAGGACAATCATAACAACACAAGTAACTTTTCTAACCCACATTATAATTGGGGCAACCATAAAATGGTTTGTTTGGATTCGAATCTGTACAAGACCATCTGAGAACTGGCCGGCAGCCACAACCGCACCTTTCTGGAAATCCCGATCTTCTGCTCTTACTTGGCGTTCTCGTTCGGTTCCAGTTAGATGGGGAACGAATAGAGCTTCCACCTGCAGTGCTATGGTGCACGAAATTGTGATCTCAACACTTCCTTCACAACTCCGCACAACTAACCAGCAAGTGCACTGGGTCGTCCAAGTAATACCTTACATGAGTAAGGGTCGATCCCACGGAGATTGTCGGCTTGAAACAAGCTATGGTCATCTTGTAAATCTTAGTCAGGCGGATTCAAATGGTTATATAGTTTTGATAATTAAAAGACAAATAAAACATAAAATAAGATAGAGATACTTATATAATTCATTGGTGGAAATTTCAGATAAACGTATGGAGATGCGTTATTCCTTTTGAATCTCTGCTTTCCTACTGTCTTCATTCAATCATTCATACTCCTTTCCATGGCAAGCTGTATGTTGGGGATCACCGTTGTCAATGGCTACCTCCCGTCCTCTCAGTGAAAATGGTCCTCTACGGTTTCTGCACGGCTAATCAACTGTCGGATTTCTCGTCTCGGGTGATAAATACCAGGCACAGCTACCGCATGGCTAATCAGCTGTTGGTTCTCACTTGTGTTGGAATAGGATCCAGTTATCCTTTTGCGTCTGTCACTACGCCCAGCAGTCATGAGTTTGAAGTTCGTCACAGTCATCCGTTCCCAGATCCTACTCAGAATACCACAGACAAGGTTTAGACTTTTCGGATCTCAGGAATGCTGCCAATTGATTCTAGCCTATACCACGAAGGTTCTAATCTCAGATTCAGATGCCCCATTGTCAGAGGGGAGTCGATGTGAATCATTGATTAGAAACCCAAGAGATATACACTCTAGCTATTGCAAATAGAACGGAAGTGGTTGTTAGGCACACGTTCATAAGTGAGAATGATGATGAGTGTCACGAATCATCACATTCATCAGGTTGAAGTATGAGTGAATATTTTAGAATAAGAATAAGCTTGAATTGAATAGAAGAATAATAGTACTTTGCATTAATACTCGAGGAACAACAGAGCTCCACACCTTAATCTATGTTGTGTAGAAACTCCACCGTTGAAAATACATAAGTGATAATGGTGTTCATTGGCTTCGGCCCCAGAGGGGAACCAGAATAACCAAGCCGTCTAATACAATGAGAAAAAATAATATTTATACTAAAACTAGTAGTTAGGGTTTACAGAAAATGGGTAACTAAGATAGATAGTGCAGAAATCTACTTCCGGGGCCCACTTGATGTGTGCTTGGGCTGAGCATTGAAGCTTTCATGTATAGAGACTTTTCTTGGAGTTAAACGCCAGCTTTGGAGCCAGTTTAGGTGTTTAACTCCAACTTGTATCCTGTTTCTGGCGTTTAACGCCAGAATAGGGCAGAAAGTTGGCGTTTGAATGCCAGTTTGCATCGTCAAAACTCGAGTAAAGTATAAACTATTATATATTGCTGGAAAGCCCAGGATGTCTACTTTCCAACGCAATTAAGAGCGCGCCATTTGGGTTTCTGTAGCTCCGAAAAATCCATTTCGAGTACAGGGAGGTTAGAATCCAACAGTATCAGCAGTCTTTTTTCAGCCTCTGAATCAGATTTTTGCTCAGGTCCCTCAATTTCAGCCAGAAAATACCTGAAATTACAGAAAAATACACAAACTCATAGTAAATTCCAGAAATGTGAATTTCGCTTAAAAACTAATAAAAATATACTAAAAAGTAGCTAGACCCTACTAAAGCTATCTAAAAATAATGCCAAAAAGTGTATAAATTATCCGCTCATCATGCTACCATCACCCATCATCGACATGAGCAAGAGCCCAGACGGAAGAATGAGAAGAGAGCGATGAACAAAAAGAAGAGATAAACTTTATGAAAATTTGGAGATTTAGGGTTAAATATAATGGGAAGGACCAATATGTGTACAAATTGAAAATTTGCCAGCTCAGCTAGCCGTTGGAGCCCTCCAACGTGACAAAACGTCACCACGTCAACACTCCGGTGATGACTTATTATCAGAAATATGTCCAGAGACTACTATAAATGCTCAAAGCTCTATCTGACGAACTACAATAAAAAAAAAAATCAATATCTTAAAAACTGTATTAGATATTTACATAAATCTCAAAACTACTATAAAAATTTACTCGTCTTATTCTATCAAACTAAATATATGATTAATTATTCTTTACTTATCCTATCTATGTTAGGGACAAAATATATTTATAAGAAATTTGTTAATGTTCAAGACGAAATATGAGGGAATAATCGTAAATTAATCCAGTAATCCATGCGTGTAAATTTAATATTTATTTTATTTATCTAAAAAAAACCACGAACATAATCGTTGATAGAGATAGACCGGCGCATTACTTACTTGTAACTTGTAAGCTGTAGACGAGAGAATCCCGATATAAAGCTTCCAAGTTAAATATAGACAAAATCAGATGAGGCTAAGTTTTGTTCTTAAGTTCTTAGATTTGCCTAAAGATTCAATTGGACAAAATTACTGAAATTGGGTATTAAGGTCTTACTTGCTCCTTCAACACGTGGCTTAGCTAATCCAAAACATTTTAACTTTTCACTTTCCATAACAGTTATCTCATTTTATTTTATTTTATTTCTATTTTCGTACACGTTAGAGCTTCTTAAGGGTAAAAATAAATTTACAAGTAAACTATCAAACTATTTATTATTATTATTTTCTTTTAAAAGATTAATCTCCACTAAAAAAACTAATAAATAAGTGTAAAAAATGTTACTTTTACCGAGGTTACAATTAATACATACTTGATGAGTATATGTACAAAAATATTACTTTTAAAATTTTACTCTTGAAAAATATATTAGCAACACCTATATTTTATAAAGTATTCTATTTATACTTATACTAATTTATGGCCATGTGATTTTTAATTATTAAAAGTATATGGTAATAAAAATATTATTTATATATTAAAATTAGTCATTAAAATTAATTATTATTTTTTTATATAAATATATATATAATTTATTTTATTTTTAATATATATTTATAGTTTAATATGTATTTTATGTTTATTTTAATAACGGACGTAGCATGATTGATATGGTAATTGTCACCAATTTCAAAATAAGTTGGTAGCGTTACGTGTAACTTTCTCAAAATTAAATCCTTTAGGCTTTAATGATTGGCCAAATGAAATTATAAATACCTTAAATTGCGTTTTCTGGATTGTTAATTAAACATCGTTCTTTGTTTTCTCTCAGCCCCCTTTGAAAAAATGGACATTGAACCCTCTTTGGTGGGTTCAGCTGAGAGATTCAAGCTAGATCATGAACTCGAATTGCACGAATTCGAGGACAAGTTTGTCATCAAATCCCTTCAATCGCCCAATCAAGGCTTCTGGATTAGCCGCCGCGATGGGAACATCAATTTCCTTGATGGTATTAATCTCTTTCTTTTTCTTTTTTTTTTCTGAACAATTTTTAATGTTTAGTTTCGCTGTTGCGTAATTGGTTGTGAAGAAAATGCAAGAAATATTCTGTGACGGTTGTTGTGTGTTTTTTTTTTTTTTTTGTCTTGATTTATTTTGAATTAGAAACAAACGAAATCATTTCATTGCAGAGCATAGTGTTGTTGGTTGTTATCATGTAAAGAAGGAAAATATCTTGTCTGATATTATTCAATGGAATATCCCAATTTCACATTTATGAACATTTTAGTTATAGGCAGAAGTTACTTCTTCTTGAGTTCTGAGGTTTGGTTTCGTTCGCTTTTGATTGCTTATGTATTTCAGCTACGGTTATGCCAACTCTATAGGAATTTTTGAAGTTAACTATTTCATCTTAATTTCATTTCATTTTGATTGAATAAAATAAAATGAAATTGCAGATGAGATATGCTCTGGAAGTCCTTCAAGGACATCAACAATTTATGGTGTGGTGGGAACAATAAGACTTGTTGTAGGTAAGTACAATATGCATTTATCTTTAGTTGCTTATATACTTTCTCTTGTCACGGTCACTTTTTTTTGTATATCTTTGGATTATATAGATACGTTAATGCAAGGAAGTAACGGATAAAAGGGGATGGATAGGCTCTATATTTGCAATTGAATTTATTTGTTACATTTGTTCATTCATATATTTGCATGTGACCATGCTTGATTTGCTGCTATTAACACGTAATTTTGTCCTGATCCTCCTTGAGGATCTTTGTCCACCTTGAATGTTTTCGGTGAAAAAAAAAAAAAAAATGGTATCCTTTATACATACAACTATACAACATAGTCAATTAGTCATGCATGTTTTGACCATTGATATCAATAACAATGATGAGATAATCATAATAATTGAGATGAACTAATTTTCATTTTAATTCTATTTGTTTTTCTGAAGTAACCAAACTACCCTATCACCATTACATGCTTTAACTCAGTGAGACTCAATGATGTGTGTCTTGGTGTAGGAACGTATGTTGTTGTAATAACCTCTTGCAAGGAAGTTGGAAGTTTCCTTGGCTATCCAGTATATCGTGTGATGTCTATGAGAGTACTTGCCTGTAATGACGCTTTAAAGTTTTCAACTGGGCAGGAAGTAAGAATTTATTTAGTCAGAAGTTTCTTAGGCTTCATTCCAATTTTATACATGTGATTAGTGTTTTATATGTATGTTTCATATGCATAACTTTACGCAGAAAAAGGATGAGGCTTACTTCATGACACTATTGAACATAGTGGAGTCAACGCCGGGTTTGTACTATTCGTATGAAACTGATATTACGTTGAAGTAAGAATCACATAATCTAAATTGCTAGTTTGTTATTATCATTAGCACATCAATTGATATCTTTCCAAAATTGATGTTCATAAGATTTAATTCATTTTATCCATCAGCTTGCAGAGAAGAAATAAGCTAGTGGAAGGGTGGATGAGTAAGCCATTATGGAAGCAGGTTTGTCCACATAATCCTTGATCTCTGCAAAATAGTTGTCATCCAGAGTCCAATCCTTGAGTCAATATCTTTTTAATTGAAGTATTCTTCATATTTCTATTGCGAGTGAAGCATTCCGCCATGAACATGTTATTCATGTGTAATTCAGTTGTGTTGTACGTTACAGATGAAATTCCATGTATAACTTATTTCATTTTGTTTAGATGCTTCACTTTGATCTATTATTTCATTGATTAGTTTTTTCTAAGATGTCACATGAAGTTTCATTCAGTTAATTTAGAAGAGGGAAGATCAAAGAAAATGCTCTTGGTCCCTGATGGCACCATTTAATTCAATTATTTATTAGTAAAATCTTGCTAAAGATATTGGTATCCTTTTCCACTTTGTACTACAGGCTGACCCTAGATATATCTGGAACAGACATCTTTCAGAGGAGCTTATCGAGTGTAAGGTTAGATAATTTGTCTGTACTGTATGTTTTATGAAGGAAAATTGTCTTTGTTTTTACCAAAATGGAGAGTATTTCAACGTTTTAGTGAACATGGTCTTCTCATTCTTAATTTGATTATAGGGCACGTCCCGTTAACTCTCAATGTTTTTGTGGTTGCAGCTGGACAGATTCATCGTGCCCATAATACAAGGAAATATCCTTCCTTCACCTTCCATGTGTATGTGTTTGAGTGTGCTGTTGTGTGTGTGTGAGCTCACACGTGCTGTCTGCATAAAGTTTCTCTCCCTATTAACATTAGTAAAATAAAATGGTAAAAATTAGTAAGAATGCATTAAATACAAAATCCTATAACATCCCACCTTAACGTGGTTTTAAGCTTCCAAGTAGCAGAACTGAAGCTAAAAGATTCACATGCGATGGTAACATTAGTTTCGAGGAGATGTAATCGGCGCCTAGGTACAATATGCCAAAGATGCTTTCTTCTTATAACAATAAACAAAATAATAAAATTTTAGCTTGTTAAAACATGGCAATATGGTTGTGTAGGAACAAGAATGTGGAGAAGAGGAGCTAACCTTGAAGGTGATGCTGCCAATTTTATTGAAACTGAACAGTTGCTTGAAACTGAAGGATTCAGATCTTCATTTTTGCAGGTATTATACATTGATCAACTTACAGTTATTTCTTTCAATAGTTTCTTCAAACAGATGGTTATGTATGCTTTCAATATTACTGAGTTGTAATGTAGTATTTTAAAACGTGTATTAGGTAGGCAGATAATTGAAATGCTCATAATAATAGCATATTCAGTCTTCCCCATTGAGCTAGTTATTGGGGTGGAGTTTGATTTTATCTATTATAGTATGATATGAGAGCCCATCCTTTGGTGTGGCTGTGTGGGGCCACCAGCAAATGTCCAATCAGGCAAACTTCATGCTTTAAATTTCTTGGGCAATCTTCCGATTGAGTGTTTTTTTTTTTTTTTTTGGGGGGGGGAGGGGGATGGTTAAGTTAGGTCCATTTAAATAAAATGTTCTAAAATATTTCTGATGGACTTTCAATGTCATATTTGCCCAAAGCTTCAAATATAGTTAATTCAAATTGAAGAATATAAAGCTTTACTATTTGTTTTTTGTTGTATGGAGGTAAACAAGTATTTTAAAAGAAACTAAGGTTAATGGACATTTGATATCCTAGTTCTATATAAACCCTTTTATCTTCAAACAACTTTTTGACCTTCTAGTTTGTAGTTGGTACTTAAACGAATTGTTTTGCAGGTTCGAGGCTCGATTCCTCTACTGTGGGAGCAGATTGTTGATCTAAGCTATAAACCACACCTTAGTGTCATTAAACATGAGCAAACGGTAAATTTCTATTCTTGATGATGCTTTCACTCCAATTGTTCTACAAGAGGTTTATACTAATAACTTTTTCTTTTTTTCCTCCTTCGCATGTGCTTCAGCCACTTGTAGTGGAGCGTCATTTCAGTGATCTATCACAAAGATACGGAGAGATAATAGCAATTGATCTAACCGAAAAAGTATAGTTATAGCTGTACCCCTCCTACTCTAAGCCATGAAAATGTCACAAATTTATTTCGGATCTAGTGTGATTCGAAATATATGTTGCTGCTTCTTGATGCTTGTGAGGCAAAGATATTCATGATTGGATAAGAATGTCTTTAGCTTTCTGTTTTGGTTCAAACTGGTTGCTGGTTAAGGGACTTTTGTATCATATCATGTTTAAATATTTCCATATTTTTCAGCACCCTTTTCTGTTCCCTACAAAAGTTTATGCAGGGAATTCAGGAAAAGGACTGGCTTAGTTTGGTTTATCATGTCCTAGAAGTTAAATCATAATCGTCATCCAGTCTCTGCTGCCATTTTCCCCTTCTAAGTGCATGATACTTTATGTATTATCTTTTAACAATATTTTGTTAATTTTACTGTTGTAGCATGGCGAAGAAGGTCAATTAAGTGCAGCATATGCTGCTGAAATGAAAAATGTGCCAAACGTGAGGTGATAATGTTGAATCCTTTTCTCCACATAAACTTATTGCTCTAGTGATAATGGAATTTCCTTCTGATTGTATAATAGAAACTGTATCTGTGTGGTGAGATGATTATTTTGTATCATATTTTCTTTTAACCTTTTTTTTTTACACATGGATTACTGCAGATATGTGCCATTTGATTTCCATGGCCACTGTAAGGACTCAAACTTTGATAATCTGGAAATCCTGTATGACCAAATCTCTGAGGATGCTGAGAAACAAAGGTGATTACAGAAAAAAGAGAAAAAGGGGGGGGGGGGGGGTTAAATAGGTAGTTTCCACAGCCCAGATAAGCTGGCAATCTATAGTTCAGATTCTTAATCACTGCTGTTTCAGCTGAGCAGATACTTCTTGATAGATAGAGAAGGAAATGTACTAGAGGAGCAGAAAGGAGTTATTAGATCAAACTGTGTTGATTCCCTTGATCGAACAAATGTTACTCAGGTTTGCTGATAATTGATTAATTAATTGCTAAGATTTGAACTTGCTTACATATGACAATTGTTTTGACCGTCTTTACTCTATTTGTAGTGTTATCTGGCCCAGAAAGCCTTAAATCTACAGTTGCAGAGGATTGGGGTGCTTAGTCCTTCTGAGTGCATTTCTATGTTTGATGAAGAATATGGAAAGTATAGAGCATGTAAGGGATTCCTTGATAACTTCTAGTCTTTCTAGAATTACTGTCCTGCTTATTTGAATTCTATTTCTTATATTTAGTGTGGGCGGAACAAGGTGATGAAATAAGCCTCGAGTATACTGGGACTCATGCCCTCAAAGGGGACATAGTGAGGTATGAGAAATACTACTACTACTACTAGTACTCGTACCATTTCTGTATTGAAATTCTCTTTTCCTATTTTTCCTTCCGATACAGATATATTTTGGAATATTTTGCTGCAGGTATGGAAAGCAAACAATATTCGGAATGATTAAAGATGGGATGAGTGCACTTTCACGATATTACTTAAACAATTTCCATGATGGAATTCGACAGGCAAGTTCATTTGTCTTTCACAATCTTCCACTCAATCTTGATCGTGTTTTGACAAGTTTCATACATCTCATGCAGGATGCTTTGGATTTAATAAGTGGCCACTATACTGTCAATCGAAACAGTCTTTCTCCAATCGGGCAGAATGGCTTTGATCCTTTTTCTGTAAGTAGCATCAAGACTTACTCTCTCTATTTTCTAACCCTCCCAATCCTTCAATTTTGTATTGAATTGAGAAAAATGGAAATTGCATTTTAAAGACCATATCATATCTCTAAGTTGGTTTCAGATGATATAAACTTGTCATCTTAAGAATTTCCTTGTTCTCCCCTTGTACCCAAGATGGTTTTGGTTTAAGGGGATCTTGGTTGACATATATGTGATGACCATGCTGATTTGATTACATGACAAAACTTGATGCATTATTATGCAATTAAGGAGCATCTGTTTCAACTTTTGTGAAAAATGATTTGATAAATTTTTGTATATAGCTAAAAAAATTCTAAGCCGCTTGTTTTAGCTTTGACAGAAATTGAAAAAAGATTGATCCGAAAAGTATTTTATTTTGGATAAAAAATGTCGAAATAAACTCACCATAACTTCATTCATCCGAAATATAATGCACATGGCTAAAACCGAACTAACCAATTTTTGACAAGCCATTGCAGCACAATTTGAATGCAGTTTCTGGAAATACACTTTGTCTCACAAGTACAAATACAAGTATTGAATATGATACGGTACGATATGTAACTATAATAAGTTCAGAAAAGATATAAAGGTGGCAAGTGGCAACATATATTAAATAAAATATTAAATGTATATTTATATAGATACTGGATATTCATCTTAATAAAAGATTTATGCTGATTTTTTCAATTGCTAATTTAAATGAAGTAAATTACATTGATTTCCCTTGAGGTTTGGTGATATGACACACAAAACTCCTTCATTTATCGAAGCATACACTAACCTCCCTTGAGTTACAAGTTATTTGACACTTGGTACTCCTATATTTCACAAAGAAGTTAATGTAATTTGCCCTTTTAAATATGATCAATTGTTCTAAATAATAGATAAAATAAACATTATTTTTAGTTAAAACAATTGGTCACAAATAAGGAAGTCCAATTTCATGCATATCCACATACAATTCACATAGTTCATAAAAAATGAAATATTTGTGCATCGTAGGGAATAGATAACTATATTACACTTCATCTATGGCATAAACAACAATATTTCATTGGCATTGGAATTGACATGTTACGAAGAAAACTCTTACCATGCAGTTCCTCCCGGTGACATCAGCGTTGATAATTGGTGGTTTGACAGCAACAACCTTGACGGTTCAGCAAGGTATAGTAGTCTTGTCTTTCTTATACCTTAATAAAGTGTCCTTGAAGCACACTTTTCTTGCTTTTTTATTTTATTTTATTCTCTGATAATATAAACGTGTGTGGCTGCTTTCTCGTTCGTGCTGTAGTTGGGCGAAATGTGCACCAGTACGTGTCTACTGCAATCTGTGCTGGAATAACTGCTGGGGTTATGGCAATTCTCAAAGCTAATGGAAGGCAGTTTTGTTCAAGGCCCCGCTTGTGTGGTCTCTTGTAATACAAGTAATCACTATTATTCGCTTCCTCCAATGAACAGAATGTAGAAAGTTTGTGTTGTCATATTTGATATTGTAAATATAATGCTTATGCTGTTAAATAATTTGTGTAAAGATTGATAGTTAGCTATCCATCCTGTTGATCAGTTGGTGTAGCATGGACCTCGGATTTCCATTGAGATGACCAGATTTTGGTTCTTTTAAAAGAAAATACAGAATACAAAATTAATTCTTTGTTTCTAATCTATTTTCATTTGTGGATACTGTTGTGACTAAGCTGGAAATGTTGTGATTAGGCTTTCCCAACCTTTTCTAATTCTCTAGGATTCAAAATCAACTATTGAAAGGATAGAATAATCTCCTAATTTGATATCTTTGAGGCTTTTTGGTAGTTTTAGGAATCATGAGTTGCCCCATGGATTTACATCAGTTTCTTTTTGCTAAGTTCAGACTTAAAAGGTTCTTGGCTTATTTAAAAAAGTAAGGCATTCTCTAGTTTTTACACTACTATGGTGTATATGGTTGGATTTTTTACTTTTTTTTAGTGATTCCATTTCAATTATGTCGGTTTAATTTGGGATAGGATTATTCCCTTGGCTTTCCTTTGGTACATGGTCTACTTGATGGAGTGTTTTTAGCTGATATTCAAAGGGATTGAACATGTTACATAGCTAAGTTTATGTCTTATCTCATACCTTTTGAATCTATGTGAGGACTGAGGATAACTTATCTTTCTTTTTCATATATTCTCTTATGTTCTCAGAATTTACTGAAAACTACATTTGTTTGTTAATGGTAAAAAAATGTTCTGTCAACTTTGTTGAATTCTACTATAGTAATAATCAAATTGTGTAGTTGGTATTGACAAGTTTGGCATCATCTTTTGTGTTACACAAATGGTTTGTTCTTTAGCAGTCTCAAAATAACTCGAATATGCTCAATCTTCCAAAATTGCTCTCCCTCCCATCCTTGCCTTGTGCCCATGACCTCATGATTGCTAACATTTGCTGATTTTCAGCAAAGAGGCACCAAAATGGTGAAATAGACCAAATTATGCTTTCGCATGCTTTTATTTTTGTCTCCTAGTTAACTAACTGCCTTCATGTTTTAACCATCCTTATTCAGAAGTTAAGTGCAATGTCCATCTTCCCTTTTAAGGATTTTATTATATATTGCATCACTACTATTGAGGTCTAAGGCTTCAAAGACATTGGTTAAAAGATTTAAGCCTAATTCACTAATCGCTTAAGTAAATTTCTGGCAATAGTATATATATAACAAAACTTACTTAACCTATGTTTGGATTGGTGGAAAATGAGGGATATGATGGAAGGAAAAGGAATTTTCATGAGTTCCATTACTTAAACAAAAATAATGAATAAAGTGAAATACAGTATGAAAAAGGATGGAATATTATGCACTAATGCATTCACTATCGTTAAAATATTTTTTCTCATTTTCCTACCAAAAGAAAAAGTGGGGAGGATTGGAATGTGAATTACTGTTTTCTTTTCTTCATAAAATTAGATATTCCAATATTCATTTTTAATATCTGAACGATAGAATAAAATAACTATAGCCAACTAAGGTTTGCTAGGTTAAGTGGTTAACTTCGTTCTAGTGGATGGAAAATTCCCTATTGTGATATCTCTCTCTTCCACTATATCTTATTCTATATAATTACTTACTATCAAAGCAATCATAGGTTAAGAATTTAAGATAAAACAAGTGTCCAACTAATTCAACCAATTTAATGTTGATAACTATTCTTTTATTATTTCATTTTTGTTCTCCCTTCGATAGTTTGATTGACATAATAGATTGCTCTGCCTCTCTCTCTCTGTCACACACACACTCACACTCACACTTAAAGGACACCAAACCAATGATGTCATAAAAGATATAACTTCAGTCTTTCTTCTACCGAATGCAATGGCTTACAAAAGTCAGATGAATTATTATTGTTGTGTTAAATCTTTTCCTGGTCTTCTGTTACAAATAAATGTATCTTTTATGTGGGGACGGTATTTTTAAGATAGCGTTTGGTAAAGGGAGAGATACTGAAATCGAGAGATAGAGATTAAAAAATAAATATTGAAATAAATTTTAGTATTTTGTTTGGTGTGAAGTGAGAAACAGAAATTGAAATAAGAATGAAACTTTAATTTAATTTGTACAAAAGATAAAATTAGAATTAATTAATTAAATGAGAGTATTTTAAATATAAAATATTATTAAAATTTCAGTTTTTGTTTTTAAAAATTTTAGTCTTCGATATTTCCACTTTTTAAAGTACTAAAATACTAAAATTTTGAAAACAAAAATAAATTTTAATATTAATTTTTAGACCAATAAATACAATATTAAATCTCAATCTCTTAATATTTATCTCAATATCTCAAAACAAACGTCACTTACATGACTAAATTTTCTAATCAAAAGGTTATAACTAAGTTAACTGTACCAAGAAAGAAGAAAAGTAGGGGACAACTTATGCTAATGCTTAGCCCCAAAGATAAGAACAGAACAAAGACCCTTTCTCTTTTATTATTATTTTACATATTGCAGAGGAGAATCTTGGTTAAAACTGAAGGTTTATCTTCTTAATCATAAAGGGAAAGTTTGCTACCTATAAAATATAGGATTTTGCTATTTTCATAGTAAGGATATTATAAAAAAATATTTTATTAAAAATTTCAAAAATTATTATTATTATACTATCAAAATACGTTTTTAAGACATAAATTAACTAAATCAATAATATAATAGAAAAACAGTATTATAAAATTAGAAAAAATTGTAACTAGAATATGTGATAAAATTTACAGTAATTATATTATTATATAAAATAATGGGGTTTATTTATTTACTTAGTAATATTATTACATTTGTGTGAATTTTTCTTTCAAAAAACTAATTGCTTAGTGTTGTTCATAAAATATAATTTTGAAGAATCTAGTAAGTAGTAACCAGTTTCCTAAAAATATTTTCTTTTAATGTGTTCACCGCCAAGGGGGAATCTAGTCATGTGAAAACAAATTTTGATGATTCAAGCATATTAATTTTGAGTGATATCATCGGATGTGTATCAACAATTAAACGAAAAATGTCTTTTTTTTTTCTTCTCTTTTCTTTTTCCTTCTCAGTTAGGAAAGCATTATATAATATTTTCAGTTTCGGTTTCTCATACTTTGGTAATATGATCTGTATAAGAAGATATTTATTTACATTGCTAAAGGCAATCCAATATATATATTTATTAAAAAATAGAATCTTAAGACTATCATGAATACAAATGTAACATGAATACATGATGGCTTTGGTCAGAAATGGTATCTATTTTTTTTTCCTAGTTTTCGGTCCATTAAATGATGTATATTATTTAATTTAGACTAAAGAGGTGTTACCTTGTTCCAAGGCAATTTGGAATCCAAAGTAGCTCTTTCTGTGGATTTACTATTTTATAAAAAATCAAATAGTACTAATATAAATATTATACATTATGACACTTTCAATAGTGACTTTGTATTTTACAAAAAAAAAAGTCGTAACTATAGGGATATACATTAAAATAGAAGGTTCATCACTTCATTATCCACCTCATGGCAAATTCAGATGTGGAGGAAATATTTGATGCCACAACAGAAGAAAGAGTTTACTAACACTTAATTTTTATACTTTCTCTTTCTTATTCGGCTCCATTTCCTTCACTTCTCTGTCTTACATGGCATGAAACCAAGAATGCCTGAAAAGGCGGCACTTTAAGGGTTGCATGCCACTTGCATGGGTCACAATGCCCCCACCACATCATTACTGTTATAAATTCCAACGGGCTAAACAAAATAAAGTTATAAATTCCAACGGGCTAAACAAAATAAAGTTATGTTATTTAAATATATAAAAGTGTATGTTTTTAAAATTTGACTGTTTAATAGATAGCTAATAAAATCTAATTTTGAATCAACATTAAATTGGTTAAATGGTAAATAAATTTGTTTATTTCTAGTACTGACGGGTAAAATTTCTCGAAAGAATACGAGATATATATATAATGCGTAAATAGTCCAATTCTGAAATAACATTTATTTTTTGAATTAATTTTTAAAAATATTTTTTAAATTAATTTATTTTTTAAATATTTTAAATTAATCACATTAGTTTTTTCGTCATTTTTATTATTAATAACTGTTCATACACTGGCCCAACACTAAGGCTCAGGTCCAAATACACCAAAAGGCCCAATCCAAAGATTGGCCTTCGTTATTCACCGACCTCTTTAGAAGAGGTCGGACTCAACACAGACTTCTTTCCAAAGAAGTCGGGCTCAAGAGATAGCTGGCAGATAACACTTATTCAAATAAGTAACTGC
The DNA here is from genome assembly GCF_014773155.1 of Arachis stenosperma. Taxonomy (NCBI): domain Eukaryota; kingdom Viridiplantae; phylum Streptophyta; class Magnoliopsida; order Fabales; family Fabaceae; genus Arachis; species Arachis stenosperma. Next base: position 119,201,942 of record NC_080380.1, on the reverse strand, counting down.
CCCTAAAATCTCTCTAACCACTTCTAGAAGCCATATCCCAACAATCCCTAGATAAAAGGGACGGTTATCCACCTAAAAAGGTGGCACTACTCCAACGGTGGTTATTGGATCACCACTATAAATACCCTGACACCCCTCAGGTATCAAAAAGTTCCAATACTCTCTAGACCTGCTTACACCCTTGCTAACTTAGGTATCGGAGTATCTTTGCAGGTACCACCCCCCATCTCTTGGAACACACAACTCGGAGGCGGCTCCCAGACGTAAACCAAATCGGAGACCACCCTCCTCCAGCGCTTGGGCCTCAAACAAGTCCAACCACCGTCCGGTTCTAGGTAAGCCCCGGAACATTGGCGCCGTTGCCGGGGACCTGGAGCTCAACTCTTGATAATGGCGGATGACCAATAACATAGTCAGACAACCAGTCGACATGAATAAGATGCAAGCATGTTAAAAAGAAGCTGGAATACAGTTTCTATGGATACCAGAAATCCCGTAAAAACTTCTCCCAATGGGCAGAGGATATCAAATAGGGATGATGATTCTACTTCTACAATTAAATCAAACAAAAGAGAAGAAAGCACCATCCCAAGGCCATTGTAGAAAGTAAAACAAAACGAACTCGAAAGCCAATTGAATAAAAGAATTTTCAATTCAGAAAATTCAATTGGCAAAAGAAGTTACGTGAAAAAAAAAAAGACGAACTCAAAAGCCAATTGAATAAAAGAATTTTCAATTCAGAAAATTCAATTGGCAAAAGAAGTTACGTATAAAAAAAAAGAGGGGGAGAAAAGGGAACGTGACTAATCCCAACCTCTTCGTGAAATAGGATGGACAATGACATCTGTGCCAACTTACAATCTCGGAAAAATCCATGATACCCACTCATAAAATGGAACAGTTGCATGTTCCGAATACACAGCATCAGCCAATTTGAATGCAACCCAATCCGACAATGGAGTGATGAATCCAGTTTTTTCAGTGGATTCACCTGCCAATTACAACAGTGAATAACACAAAGAATTCTCATGGTACATCTTTCGTTGGTTGCTCACAAATTACATCACTGCCAATGAATATGGAAAGAAATATTCCTGTGGTAGAATTTGATGTTGTTTGCACACCAATAAAGATGGATGTCTTCCAGGAAGAAAACTGGAATCCGATCCAAAGAAAAAAGAAAGTCGGGGTGACAAAGGCCCAGTCTTCATTGGAGGGAATCATGGTCAGACTTTTCTTCAAAGGTCGGAGGAGCCGGGAGCTCACAAAGAAAATCCGACCTCTTTTAGAGAGCTCATGAAGAAAAGTCCGACCTCTTTTAAAGGTCAGACTTTACAATAAGGTCGGATGAGTTGGGAGCTCACCAAAGAAAATCCGACCTCTTTTAGAGAGCTCACGAATAAAAGTCCGACCTCTTTTAAAGGTCAGACTTTACAATAAAGTCGGATGAGTTGGGAGCTCACCAAAGAAAATCCGACCTCTTTTAGAGAGCTCATGAAGAAAAGTCCGACCTCTTTTAAAGGTCAGACTTTACAATAAGGTCGGATGAGTTGGGAGCTCACAAAGAAAATCCGACCTCTTTTAGATCCCATGAAGAAAGTCCGACCTCTTTTAAAGGTTAGACTCTACAATGAGGTCTAAAACCTCATTGCTCAGAAGAATCCGACCTTTGAAGAAACGACAAAGAAAAAATCCGACCTCGTTTTTTAGTCTGTAAAAAATCCGACCTCTTTCACGATCAACTCCACAATGAGGTCAAAAACCTCGAAGAATATCAGAAAGAGATTCCGACTTCTTTTAAAGATCAGAGTCTACAATGAGGTCGAAAACCTCCAAGTTTAGAAAGAAAGTCCGACCTCTTTTGAAGCTTAGAAAGAAGAATCCGACCTCTTCTAAAGATCCAAGCTTATGAAGATAATTTGACCTCCTCTGAGGATTCAAGTCTACAAATAAAAATCCGACTTCCTTTAAGAGCTTACAAAGAAAAGTCCGACTTCTTTCTTGAGGTACAACTTCGAGAACCAGATCCCAAGCATAAATGGCCATGAGAAGGTCATACGAAGAAATTTCTCAACTGACAACCTCGTCTTGATCCAAAATAACATCGGACCAAAAGCGGACGAAGAAAAGCCGACACCAAAATAAAAAGATCCAACAAAGTCACTTAAGACTTGAAAAAGAACTACTACAACATACTCAACTTGCTCGAAAATAATCTACTTAGATTGTGCCATGTTTACAACAAAAGGGATACTACAGCTAGAAAGTGCACCTTACTCCTTAATGCACACTTTTTCTGACTTGAAGTGATGAGATCCAAAGTGGCGTAAGAAGTTATAAATGCAAATCGTGGCCCGACCTCATTAAGCCACTTGTACTAAATCAAACTGGCAAGGGGCAAAGCCTAAAACGAATTGCACAAATAACTTAAGGACAACGTGATCATAATCAAACATCAACACGAAGAGGATGTAAACCCGACGTCACAACAATTTGTTTAAAACAAATTAAGAAAGGATGGCGATTTATAAGAATGCCTCCTCAAGCCAAGAGATAAGTATCCAACCTTACTGAGTTGATACAACAAGTATAAAACAAGTTATCCGACCTCCCAAAAAGAGAGTCCAAAATAACTTGTAAAAGTCACATAGCAACAAATAGTAAGATTCAAGAATGGCATGACTGAATACTCGAGTCCGACTTTATGAAGCTCGACCTCGAGTAGGGGCACTGGCTTATCGTGAAAGCTAAGTCCAAAATTATTAAAAACTAAAGACAACATTCTACAATGATGCTAGAGCACGAAAGAAGAACGTGACCCCCTTCCAGAAATCTGAGAGCAAACTCAGATAAGGAAAGAGCTCTTGAGACAAAGGATGGCTACGAGATTCGCCGCAAAAGACCTCATCTTGATAAGAAAAAATATCAGGCTACTGAGTTCGGGCGAATGAAAGCTGACAACAAAAAGGATAGGACCCTACAAGATTACTGAGATCTTAGGAAAAGGTTATTACAAGGTGACCGACTTAAACAGCACCGAGCTACCAAGGTCGTGGCATGCTTGAAACATGAAAAGGTACTATAGCTAAAAGCAAACTCTACTCCCTGATATACTCTTTTTCCAACTTCATGATTTTTTCCCAAAAATTAAAGGATTTTTTCTGAAGAAGGGTTTTTAACGAGGCATCATAGTAGAGACTAAGGGATCATAGATAGTGAAAAACCCTTAGTGGCAGTGAAAGTACCTTCGCAAATAAATAAAGATCTTTTATCTCTTATAAATTCCTTCTCGTTTTTCTTTATTTCTACGAAACGCGCCGACTTAAGCTCGACAAAGCGTGAAAATCCCATGAACCGACCTAGATGGTCGTCAGGATAAAACGACGAGGTACAAGTCGGTGTAAAGAGGTTATAAAAGTCGATCGTAATAAACTCGGAAATTATCTGACTTACAAGTCGGAAAAACCGAGAAAAAAGGAAACGCATCGCAAAAATAACCTAAATCATAAGAGCTCAATAAATCAAAAATTGAGTATAAGGAATACCAAAAAGAGATCAGGAAACCTATTGAAAGCACTAAGGCAAAAGGCCGTCCCGAGTTGTTAAGGAAAACTTAACTTAAAGAAAGGGACAGTCAGCCAAGAAAAAGGTTTTTCAAAACGAAGATCAAAAAGGTTTTTTCTAAGATTACTGAAATCTTAGAAAAGGGCTACTACAAAGTGTCTAATTTCGAGGGTGAAAAACTACCCAGGTCGCAACACACCTCCAACATAAGGAGATAAAACAATTCCTTATGAAAATTGATTTTCTACAATTAACACACACCAATTGAAGCTCGATAAACCGCGAAAGTCACGGGCCGATCATATAGAAATCGCCTGGATGAAGCGACGAAGAACCAATTGGTGGAAAGAAGTTACATATGCGAATTGGAAAGAAAACACCTCGAAACAGCTCGGGCCAAACGGGTTGAAAAAGTTGTGTTTAGAACAAGTCGCAAAAGTAACTTAACTAAATATGCCCCTTAAGGCATAAATACGATCTAACAACTCGATCCACACGGATAACAAATGGATCGTACAAAATCTCAAGCCCACAATCTCATCTCTACAAGTTCTAAAAATAAACGACCTAGTCGTATAAAATGGAACACTTTCACAAAAACAAGTTGTTCCAAGAAAACTCGTTCTAGCATTCACAACAACATAAGGATAACTTGGATTAAACGAGTTATGCCAGTCAACCATATTTTCAACGAAGTTGTGTCAAGCACAAGTCGTGTCTATCTAAAAGCAAAGCTTTAAAAGTGATTTGTATCAAAATGAATCACTTCAAACGACTCGTATAGAAACGAGTTAAAAAGGAAGGATTGTAAACGTTTTTGAACAAAATCGAAACGTAAAAACTATCCTCCAAAACAACTTGGATAAAACAAGTTGTATCATACACAAGGACGACAACCTTGTAAAAACTAGAAAGGGGAGGGAATAAACATATAATCCCTTCACCTAAGGCGCCAATTTATGCTCGACAAAGCGCAAAAATCACAAGCTGGCCTTTTCAATGGTCGCTCGGATAAAGCGACGAGGTATAAATTGGTGTCCAATGGTTATAATACGGCTTGATGATTTAAAACAACTCAAGCCCATGAGTTGAACAAAATCGAGTAAAAAATAACCATATGATCTAAGTAACTTGTATTAAAATAAATTGCGCAAAACAACTTGATATATAACGAGTTGTGCTTCAAAAAAGAGACTTGTATAAAAAACAAGTCATCTAGAAAACTCAGAATGAATGAGTTCAACCAAAAAAGGCTTCATTCGAAAATCTTTTCTGCTTGATTGCTCGAGTCCGACTTCATAAAGCTCGACCTCGAGCAGGGGCATAATGGATAAAGCAACGAAGTCCGATGGTTATAAAGATGATCTGATAGTTTAAAAGGACTCAAAATAAACAATTTGTACTTGAAACAAGTTGTGAAGTCCTAAAAAACAGCTCGAATTTAAATGAGTTGTATAAAATTAGATCAAGAAATAGCCACGTTTTAATTAAACGATTTGAAATGAAACAAATCGTAAGACCTTAAAACTACTCGCATCAAACGAGCTAGATGAGGTTATACTAAAAAATACGAGTTTTGAAATAAACGATTTGTATCAAAACAAGTCGTAAAAAATCAGAATAAGTTTCAGAAAGGTGATTTGTATTAAAACAAGTCATGTATCCTCAAAACAACTCGAATTGAACGAGTTGTACGAAACTAGGACACGAAATATTCTTTGGTTAAGTAAGATGTGCTAAAACCAATTATACAGAGCCTACAAGCCCGAGTTTAAATACTCGAATCCAACTCTTAAGAAAAAGAGATTGAACTCGAGTAGGGGCACTGTTCATACACTGGCCTAACACTAAGGCTCAGGTCCAAATACACCAAAAGGCCCAATCCAAAGATTGGCCTTCGTTATTCACCGACCTCTTTAGAAGAGGTCGGACTCAACACAGACTTCTTTCCAAAGAAGTCGGGCTCAAGAGATAGCTGGCAGATAACACTTATTCAAATAAGTAACTGCCCCTAAAATCTCTCTAACCACTTCTAGAAGCCATATCCCAACAATCCCTAGATAAAAGGGACGGTTATCCACCTAAAAAGGTGGCACTACTCCAACGGTGGTTATTGGATCACCACTATAAATACCCTGACACCCCTTAGGTATCAAAAAGTTCCAATACTCTCTAGACCTGCTTACACCCTTGCTAACTTAGGCATTGGAGTGTCTTTGCAGGTACCACCCCCCATCTCTTGGAACACACAACTCGGAGGCGGCTCCCAGACGTAAACCAAATCGGAGACCACCCTCCTCCAGCGCTTGGACCTCAAACAAGTCCAACCACCGTCCGGTTCTAGGTAAGCCCCGGAACAATAACGTTAAAATTTACTAATGTGACACGTTAAGTAATACTACACTGATCACATCAATTAGAATTTTTAGGTGTGTACTATGATGTTATTTAACGTTTCATATCAGTAAACTTTGACATCATGAACAATGGAAGCCATAGAAGAGCTAATGCGACCAACTTAAATTTATTGAAGTACCAATTTGATTAAAAAAAATTTTGATGTTCAATTTTAAAAATAAGTGATCTTTTAAGGACGAAATTTACCATTTATTTTATATATAATTCTTTAAATTAAATAATCAAATTTTGAGTCCATGACAGGTCTGGCAAGATGTCTAGTGTGTCATTCACACAAAAATTTTTAAAAGATAAAATTTGATGTAAATTATTGTTGGCTTCAAAAATTGGTTTCAATCAGATTATCTGTGAAATAAACTTAATAAATGTATTTTTTCTTGTAAGTTATTGAAACTTTTTCTATGTAACATGAAGAGAAAGTTATTCTCCAAAAGATTGTAGAGATTAAGAACCATAAAAATTAAGAGTTGCATTTTGTGTTGATCCATTAGAATACTAATGGCATATCGGACCAGCTGATAAAATATGGTACTTGTGGTAATTGCAACGCAAGAAATCAGATGCAACTGTCGTCCCTCTTTAATTGCTCATGGATGATTTACCTAAAAAAATTTTTCTTTATTCTTTTTTTTGCCAAAATTCTTCGATTTCTCTCTAACCATTCGTAAAAAAATCCTCATATGTAAATTAAGAATCTACTTTTCGAAAAGATCGTAGTCCACCTCTGAATTTGGAATTTTCAACTATAATTGGACATTGATCTGACAAACCTCTCGGTCCACCTTTTAATCGAATCTTTAGGAATTCCTCAATCTATTCTACACTTAATAAAACTCTATCAATACTACTGCAAGAGCAGTTTTTGAATTATGTAAATTTTTGATCATTTCAACGGTAAGTTCACTAACTGCATATCTTGGACTCAAGCCTTAAAATCTTCTATCGATGTTGCTAATCTGTCCTGACTTTTTCTCTCTTTAATCTAAATAACCTCATTAAAGTCTTCCATATAACATATCAAAACTTGACATAGTTTAACTATAAAATTTAGTTCTTTCTATATAGTGAGTTTATCCACTCTAATATGAGCACCATATACTAAACAAAAAGTACAATTGAATTCATTTTTTAATAGGATTCCTTCAATCACATAATTATCTCTCCCCTTTGTAATAATTATTCATTTTAAATAATATGTCATTCCACATTAACAACAAACCTCCAACCTTTTAAATCTATAAACTTTCACTCCACAGCATCACTCCCTCAAATACATATTATATCAAATTTAATCATAATTTATATTTTAATTTCAATCAAATCTAATATATTTAATTTTTTATTTTTTTATTTTTTTATTATATTCAATTTTTTAACATTTCGTAATTTTCTAATATTCTAAGAGCTAAAAATTATTTTAAAAATTAATTGAATGATGCATAAATGATTGAAGTTGTTAATGCAATATTTGATGTTGTTGGGATATTTTTTTTTGCATTATATTGTGATAATATTGCAACGTGAACCAGGTATTATTAGTTTCACCTAATAATAATAATAATAATAATAATAATAATAGAGATGTGATACAGATTAAAGAATAACAAATATTTTTATGGAATGTTTAGTTAAAAAGATAAAATTATAGAATGCAAATAAGTTTTTATTTTATTTAAAAATTTTAATTATTTTAATTTTTGTCTCTAATATTTATATATTTTTTAAAAAATATTCTTACGTTTAGTTTTATTTATTTTTGGTTTTAGTTTTTTTATTTGTCTTAAAATTATCCTTAAATATTAATTTTATATAATTTTTTAGGAACAAAATAATAAATTTAAGAATAATTTTAATACAAATTAAAAATATCAAAAATAAAAATTAAATAAATAAAATATATTAAGAATAAATTAAAAAATCAAATATTAAAAGTATTTTTAAAAAAATCTCAAATGTTAAAAATAAAAATGATACTTTATCCATATTTAAATCTAGATTCGCACCAAAATAAATCTGATTTCATCCCACCATAAACATCCCTAATAACAACAAAGAATATGATATTCTAATGTAGCATGATAGATAGTAAATTAGATATACAAAATCTCAAATCCCAAAATCCCCCAAAATAGTGATAATACACAAACACACACACACGCAGAAACCCAATCGCCCACCCAATACTACCCATCAAACTCTTGAAAATCACATCCCCCCTCTTACCTCTTACCCCTTACTTTCAGCGCTTTGCGCCACCTCTCTTTTTTCAAGGTGATCAAGACTTCATTCAACACTTACCCCAAAAACAAAACCAAAAGCATGTGAAGACAAATTGCACCGAAACTAGTCCCCACCACACCAAGTAATTTGATGCTTTAAGTATCTCTCACTTGTGTGCTCTCAACACATAACACAAAACACTCCTTTTTCCCCCTCTTCCCCTGTTTCTCTTACCAAATGATGAAATGACTCTGTATTCGTCATTACCCTTGTTCTCTTCCAATAACAACCACTACTGCTCTCTGGCCAATGCTTCCCTTCTAAGCCTAATCTCACATACCTTTCTTTTCTTCAAACTTCACTTCACTTACACCATAATTGAATTTGATACTCTGTCTCTTGAACAACACAAATGGCTGATGCGAATGCGGCGATGTTCATTGCCTTCCTGGAAGAGTGGATGGTTCGCCAAAGAAACTACCACCAAGAGCTTCTGACTGCGCAGGAAAACCGTCATCGACTCCGAGATTCCGAGAAGATGGAACTCATAAACAGAGTACTCTGCCACTACGAGCAATACTTCGAAGAGAAATCAAAAATCGCCCAACGCGATATCTTCCTAGTGTTCTCGCCACCGTGGTTCAGTTCCTTGGAGAAGTCGTTCCTATGGATCGCCGGGTTCAAGCCAGGAAAAGCATTCCACCTCGTGAACCAGGCGGTACGCGACTTGACTAACGAACAACGGCGCAGGCTGAGCCAGCTCAGCATGGAGACGAGGATGAAGGAGAGAGACCTCAACGACGAGCTGGCCAAGGCTCACGAGAGCCTCGCAAGCCCGCCGCTCGTTGATACGGCGAGAACCCATGGCAGGGCGTGTCTGAGTCGCGCGAGGCCCACGCAGGCCCGAGAATTAGAAAGAGAAGCAGATGAAGGTCCTCCAAGCGAGCTTCGTGCGGCAATGGAGAGCGTTGTGACAAGAGCGGATGAACTGAGGACAAATACGGCATTAAATGTGCTGCAGATATTGAGGGCAGATCAGGCGGTTACTTTCTTGACAGCTGTTGCTGAGCTTCAGCTTAAGATCAGGTCCTTGGGGTTTGAGAAGGACGCACAAAGGGCAGCTGCTCAAAATCATTGAAATCATATAAAATATCTTGAAAAAAATAATTAGAATTTTGGGTGAGCTGTTCGTTGTTTACCGCTGGACCACTTGTTCGTCAAATGGGGTTTTCTTTTTTTTTTTTGGTTATATGTTGATTTTAGGTTTTTATTTTTTTAGTTTTTAATTTCTTCGGTGTTTTTTTTTTTTAATGGAAAGATGGTTTTGTTTGGGTTGTATGATGAATAGGACTAAGGAGTAAGAAGTCAGCAAATGATGAGGAAGATCAGGCCATGCAAGTGGATGCTTTAGCTTCAAGCGAAGGGTTCACTCCAAGGAAACCAAGATCTCAATCAACTCAACCAGTTGCTGCGCGCCTGCGCCCACTTTTCCTTTTAGCCCTTTTTTGTTTTTCGTAGTTTATATTTCGAGTCATTATATTTACATAAACACCTTTCTCCCCCTGTGTAAATATATAATATATCAGAGGTGATACATATAATCATCGTCTTTTCGAATACTTATCTAACTCCATTTTTATTATTGAAGTTTTAAAGGTAAATTAGTTGTGCCCCGCATGGGATAAGTTTCTTTTATTATATATATATGAGAATCGGGTAAAATAGTTGAATATATTGAATATGAAAATTTGGGTTTTGAGACATGATATAAATAACAGTAGAAAAACAAAGAAATTTTTTCTTTTAAGAAAAGCTTATTCTAAAGGACTCTGGTAATATTTGGACATGGATAATTCTTTTTTAAATAAATAAATATGTTTTTAGATTATTTTTTATTTATTTTTTCAGCCTAAACATGTGATTAGGAATTAAATTCATGTTTTAAACAAAATATTTTATCTCCAAATGAGATGTCTAGGGATTATCTCCAAACGTACCATATATGATTTGATCCATTTCATGAGTTAATATGACAAGTTATGAGTGAAGTTTATTTACTTCGCTTCTTATGAGAATTTCTTTTGTAGATTGCTTCAGGCAACTGGCATTTGACAGGACAAAAGATCCTTTTAAACAAACTTTGTTGTTTATGTAAAAAAAAAAAAAAAAAAAGCTTGTTTATATGTTTTTATGTCTTAGGTCATATTAATGCTTAAGGTTGTCATAGATATTGATGCTATTTGTTATTTGTCATCTTAATATTTCAATCTCAAGTTTTTAACAATAGAATAAGGATGATTGAAAATTATGGGTCATACAAACTTGTTAGTAAACAAGCCTAGAAAATTTACTATCTATGAGACTACAGAGATGTCATATTGCATGAGTATTTTGTTTGTTTTTAGCAATGTACTCGTATAGAGAATATATTGGATTATTGGTACGAGTATACACACCAAACTAAAAAATATTATTTTATATAAAAATATATTTTAAATATATATAGAATGAATTTGAGTACACTCGTTCTTTTTAATTAAATTTAGAATTAAGTTATTTATTATAAATTTTATTTATATTTAATTTTTATTTTTAAATTATATAAATATATTGTTTAAAATATTAAATTAATTATTTAAATATTTATTTTAAGATAATTATTTATATTATTTTAATATTAAATTTGACTAAAAAATATTTTATTAATTTAAAAAAATACAACTTAATAAAAATAATTAACAGGGATGAAAAAAAAGAAAAGTCAAAAACAAAATAAAGACACATAAAAACAAAATAGAAAAAAGGAGCACCTTCAACAAATAAAATAAAATAAAATAAAAATAACATTATCTTTTATATTTTTATCTTTCATATTTTTAAACATTTATAAATTAATTTTAATAATATTGGTAAAAAATGATCATTTTTAATAATTAATTTCTCTGGTTTCTAAAACAAAAATTTAAAAAATATAATTTTTTATTTTATGATATATTATTTTATATTTATTTTTTAAATTCAATATATATATATATATATATATATATTGCCTTATCTTGTAAATCAGTACACATTGATATTGCATGATATTTTTTATCTAAATAGTTGTTTTGATTCCTTTTTACGCAACACAAATGGCTAAATAAGATTGGTAGAACAGAAAAATTCCAATTGTTGTTTTCAAAGTTCAAACATCTGAATCAGAATCTGACAGATGTGTCTAGTCAAAGATAGCAGCTAAATTCCTTTAGATTACGTCAATCCACAAATACTGGAAATCCTTTGATATTTTCGCCTAAAAGATTGTTTTTGTTCTTTTGCGCAATATAACTAATTAAATAAGATTGGCAGAGCAGGAAAATGCGGAATGTTAAAGCGGCTGTTGTCTTCAAGTATCTAATCAAAATCTGACAGATGTTTCCAATCAAATAACAGAGAACAAATGAATCCATTTTAGCTTACGTGAATCCACCAACACTGAAGATCGTTTGATATTTTTGGCTAAAGGTTGTTTTGGTTTCCCTCTGCACAACCTAAATGGTTAAACAAAATTAGTAGAACAGTCAAATGGCAAATGATAAAACAGCTATTCTCTTCAAAGCATCTAAAAATCAAAGCAGATTTCTCCAATTAAATAACAGAGAACAACTGAATCCATCGTAACCTACGTCAATCTACAACACTGAAGATCTTTAGCTGTAGAGTAGTTAATTCTTATGTCATTGTATTGTCATCAAATGACTCAATAAGATTGGAAGAGTTGGAGAATACCAAATGATAAAGTAGCTGCTATCTTCAAATATCGCATTATGCACTTTTAAAATCTAAAAATCAAACAAATGTCTACAGAGAACAGCTGAATCCATGTCTACGTCAATCCATTAACACTAAAGATCCTTGATTGTAAAGTGGTTAATTGTATTGCCATCAAATGATTTAATGAGATTGGAAGAACATAAAAATATCAAATGATAAAACAACTACTATTTTTAAGCATCTAAATATCAGAAATATTCAATTAAATAATAGAGAACAGTTGAATCCATCCTAGTCTAGCAACACTAAAGAATTATTATTGTAATGTGTTCATTCTTATGTTATTGTATTGTCAGCGAATCAATACTCATTGGCATTAATATTCATTAGCATTACATAATATTTTTTTTCCTAAGACACACCTGCCAAATTGACGTAGTTGGCATGCCTGTATGTTATCAATCTGAGGTTGGAACATATCTTGTTGGGAGTACTGATGGAATCTTTTACTGTGGGTTCTTTTACTGTGGGTTCTTTAACAAGTAAATCGAGTACTCGGTTTTTATATATACTGTAGTTTGGCATACAGCTTATGAGAGAATGTGTGCTATATATAACATTGAAGGCGAATGCCCATCAATTAGGACACATATGGTCAATCTGAGGTTGGGACATTGTTGGGAGTACTGATGGAGTCTTTGGCATATTGCTTTTAGAGAATGTGTGCTATATGGCTGTATTTGTTGAGACATTGACACTAATTGTTAGACATGATGGTACACATTTATTATTTGTTTGTTGAAATACAGGTTTAGATGGATACAATGACATAAAATATAATGTATTTAGTATTCTTCCGTAAAGCTGAGATACGGAAATATAATGTATATGAAATAGGACACGAATTTTGACATTTTTATTCTTGATTATTTTTTAAATTACCAATACATACCACATAAAAGATAAAATTGACATTTAAATACATTTTTATTTCAAACTAGTGTATGTTCCAGGTACGGGATAATACATAAAATTATATTAAAAATTTTATTAAAAAATTAAATAATATATATAATAATTATTATTATAAATATTTTATAAAGTTATAATTAAAATTAAACTCTTAAAATTTTTAATATTAAAATATTAAAAATAATTAGTATTTATCTTAATCAATTTGAGTTTGTTAAGTGATCATCTCACTCGTCCGCTTAAACAACTATTAGGAGTTAGAATCTCGTCTTGTGTATATAGTAATTCATTGGCTAGCGATAAACCCTTAATAAAAGGAGTATCAATACGTTGTTAGATTTGGCAGGAGTTTTCGAATACGATGGTACCCGACCCGTCTATACCGGATGAAAAGGGTAATAACTTGACTCAAGTCGGGACAGATTTTGCTTAAGACAGGTATCGTCGGGTTTAGGGTGTACCCGCCCCGAATATATACATATAAACACTTTTTAGTAATTAGCATTTGCCTCATATCACACATGATTCATAGCTTCAATCTATATTCTATAGTCATGCAAGATAAACTCAATCATCCTCACCTAAAATCTTCTTCTTCTCAACTTCTTCCCAAAAAAATCGCATAGCTCCTGTCATGTTGCTGCTGAGTCCATCGCCGCTTACCTATTCACAACTCCCATCTTCCCTCACAGCCAGACAAACCCACGTTTAATATAGAGGGGGCATTTGCCCCCACAAATTTTTTTGAAAAAAATTAATACTTATATACATATATACCACTTATTATATTATATTTGTCTCAAAATAAAATATAAATAGTTCTTTTGCATTTTATGTTAAAAAATATTCTGTTAAACTTAACACATAATAATAATTATATTGTTAAATTTGATTTAGTATGAAAAATAAATAAATACACTAAAAAATTAGTGATAATTAATTATATTATATTAGTTAATTAATTAATAATTAAGTTAAAACTTAGTTTTCTAATTAAATACAACTTAAATTATTAGTGATTTTTTAAAAATTGTTTAAGATAAAAAAATATATTATCTATGTATTAATATACTGTAATTATTTTGGTTAAAAAATTTATTTATACTATAAAAATTATAATAAGTAGATTTGACAATTAAATAAAATAATTGTTTAAAAATATATATAAAAAATAATATTTAATCATGTTAAAAATAAAAAAGTCCTTATAAATATTTTTTATTTTGTTATTTTAAATATTATACTATGTGTATGAAATTATATTTTTATTATTTTAAATATTATAATAATGATTGTGTGTATATTTCTAGTTCTTATCAATATGTATTAGATAGTTCTAATTTTAAATTTTGAATATATCTAAACCAATTTAGATTGATTAAGTGATCAACTTAGTCCTCCACTTAAATAAGTGTTAAGAGTTCGAATTCTGTCTCGTATGTATAGCAACTCGTTGCCGGCCAATTGTAGATTCTTAAATGGAATTAAAATTCATGACGGATTAGTCCTTAACTTGTTGAATATCGTGGGAAGAAAAAAAAATATCTATACCTAAATTTTATTATATTTTTGTCCCCATTATTAAATTTTTCTGGGTCCGTCACTGTTCACAGCTTATGTCATCATCGCTGCTCATCCCGTTACCGTCGTTGTTGAGCCCGTCGCCACCGTTCTCGTGCCGAGTTTCTTTTCTCTAGGTAAATTTTCCTCTCTCTCTCATTGTGAGTCTGTTAAGTTCTTCTATTCAAACATTGATATTTAAATTATAAAAAAATTAATTTTCATATTTTATAAAATATCATACTGACGGTAATTATAAATATGACGCTATTTAAAATTAAATAAAATAACATAGATAAAACAAATAAAAAAATAAAAAATTACTTAATCTTGAATAAAATTTACCTATAAAATTATGTACCAAAAAATGAATTTAATTTTAGTATATTAATAATATAAAATATTTTATATAATCATTCAATTCAATTAGATTTATCTATTTAGGTCATTATTGAAAATAAATTTAAGATACTAACATACAATTACTTTAAATTAAGCAACAATTATCAATACGATATAAAGGACACACTATTTTATTAAGAATGATTGCCATAAGGAATAATTTTCCAATTTTCTATACTAATATTAGAAAGTTTATATAATACTATATAATAATATTATCATTATTAATACTATATGATATCAAAACAAAAAAAATTACCGTACTAATATAATATTATTAATATTATATAAATTATCTTTATATTTATTTTTCTGTGCGTATATAATATTTAATTAACACATTAAGACATATATAATATTTTGTTAATACATATATAATATAAAGTGATTTACAAATTATTATTAATTCGTATATAATGTATAATTAAATTTAATGAATTCAATTAGAATAAACAATAAATTATTTATTTTATTTCAGACTTTATAAATGAATAAATTAATTAACTAATATAACAAATTATAATTAATGTAGTAAAATTAATTAAGTAATATATATTATAATAAATTATATTAATATTTAAATATCTAATCAAATCAATTAGCTGATATAATTAAGTCATAGTAATAAATTGTATTGAATGAGTTAAAATAATTAAATCGGGAAACACTCTACAGAGCATGCCACGTCAGCTCCATCATTAAGTGCATACATATGATTTTTATATAATAGAATAGATAGATAGATTTGTCTCAAAATAAAATATAAATAGTTCTTTGATATTTTATGTTAAAAAAATATTTTGTTAAACTTAACACATAATAATAATTATATTGCTAAATTTGATTTAGTATGAAAAATAAATAAATACACTAAAAAATTAGTGATAATTAATTATATTATATTAGTTAATTAATTAATAATTAAATTAAAACTTAGTTTTCTAATTAAATACAACTTAAATTATTAGTGATTTTTTTAAAATTGTTTAAGATAAAAAAATATATTATCTATGTATTAATATACTATAATTATTTTGGTTAAAAAATTTATTTATACTATAAAAATTATAATAAGTAGATTTGACAATTAAGTAAAATAATTGTTTAAAAATATTTATAAAAAATAATATTTAATCATGTTAAAAATAAAAAAAGTCCTTATAAATATTTTTTTGTTATTTTAAATATTATACTATGTGTATGAAATTATATTTTTATTATTTTAAATATTATAATAATGATTGTGTGTATATTTCTTGTTCTTATCAATATGTATTAGATAGTTCTAATTTTAAATTTTGAATATATCTAAACCAATTTAGACTGATCAAGTGATCAACTTAGTCGTCCGCTTAAATAAATATTGAGGGTCCGAATTCTGTCTCGTATGTATAGCAACTCGTTGCCGGCCAATTGTAGATTCTTAAATAGAATTCAAATTTATGACGGATTAGTCCTTGACTTGTTGAATATCGTAGGAAGCAAAAAAAATAGCTATACCTAAATTTTATTATATTTTTGTCTCTATTACTAAATTTTTCTGGGTCCGTCACTGTTCACAGCTTATGTCATCATCGCTGCTCATCCCGTTACCGTCGTTGTTGAGCCCGTCGCCACCATTCTCATGCCGAGTTTCTTTTCTCTAGGTAAATTTCCCTCTCTCTCTCTCTCTCATTGTGAGTCTGTTAAGTTCTTCTTTTCAAACATTGATATTTAAATTATAAAAAAATTAATTTTCATATTTTATAAAATATCATACTGGCAGTAATTGTAAATATGATGCTACTTAAAATTAAATAAAGTAACATAGATAAAACAAATAAAAAAATAAAAAATTACTTAATCTTGTATAAAATTTACTTATAAAATTCTATACCAAAAAATGAATTTAATTTTAGTATATTAATAATATAAAATATTTTTTATGATCATTCAATTCAATTAGATTTATCTATTTAGGTCATTATTGAAAATAAATTTAAGATACTAACATACAATTACTTTAAATTAAGTAACAATTATCAATACTATATAAAGGAAACACTATTTTACTAAGAATGATTGCTATAAAGAATAATTTTCTAATTTTCTATACTAATATTAGAAAATTTATATAATACTATATAATAATATTATCATTATTAATACTATATGATATCAAAACAAAAAAAATTACCGTGCTAATATAATATTATTAATATTATATAAATTATCTTTGTATTTATTTTTCTGTGCGTATATAATATTTAATTAACACATTAAGACATATATAATATTTTGTTAATACATATATAATATAAAGTGATTTACAAATTATTATTAATTCATATATAATGTATAATTAAATTTAATGAATTCAATTAGAATAAATAGTAAATTATTTATTTTATTTCAGACTTTATAAATGAATAAATTAATTAACTAATATAACAAATTATAATTAATGTAGTAAAATTAATTAAGTAATATATATTATAATAAATTATATTAATATTTAAATATCTAATCAAATCAATTAGCTAATATAATTAAGTTATGGTAATAAATTATATTGAATGAGTTAAAATAATTAAATCAGGACACACTCTCAAAAACATACCACATCAGCTCCATAATTAAGTGCAGACATCCGATTTTTATATAATAGAATAGATTGTTCAGTTAGGTTTTTTGGAATTGGTCCTTTATTTATGTATCATCATCATTTGTAATTTTGCCCATAAAGTCAACCCATTAAATGTGGGAAGAATAAATAACTTTAGAAGATTTAACATAAGAAATTCCGTTTCTTTTGGGCATTTCCAAAAAAATCACCGAGTTTCTATTTCAATTTATTACCAAAAGCATCCAAGAACTGAAGAAAGAGCACTTTAAAATAAATTAACTGAGAAACAAAGTATAAGCTTTACATTTATTAGAAGCTAAATGAAATATAGATCAAAATCTATAATGATCAAGAACCATATAACTATACTAACTCCTGCTGTAAAATCTAAAGCAACCATGACCTGCACCGAATGATTCAAAACCAAAACTAAAAGGGTCATTTAATTGCATCTTTGGTTGTTTCCTAATTAATTAGTCTCAACATGAAGAATCATTGCGTGATTTCGGTTCAAGGGCTTGTCTTTTTCTTGCTTTTGAATCATCAAGATAATTCTGATAGATATAAGTGGCAAAACCCACAGAGCCAAAAGCAATGAAATTACCTTCACCCCATTCATGCCATCAGGAAAATTAGGGGTAAGCAAGGGTCGGGTTGATTCCGATTTAAGGTGAAATTAGAATCAAACTAATTAAATTATCATTGATTTGGTTTGGTTTGGTTTAAATTTGTGTTTTTATGTGTGTGCACACGAATCAAATCAAACTAATTAAAAATAGATTCATTCGATTCAGGTAATTGGGTATTCGATGAAACAAATATTCATAAAAAAAATAAAATTTTTATCTTAAAAATTCTGTAAGTACCATAAACATGTAATATTAATAAAAATTATCCAAATATGTTAAACATTAAATACATTAAAAAACATATTAAAATCCAAACATATTAAACACCAAGGACATTAAAATCTAAACATATTAAAAGACATATATATATATTTAATTTTTTTTTATTTAATTAATATATGATCGAGTTTACAGGTTGATTCGGATTCCGCAACCAAAAATTATTATCCGAATCAATTATTAAAAAAAGTCATTGATTTAGTTCGAATTAGACCCTACTACCCATTAGTTCTAAAATCAATTTAATTAGTTCCATTTAAATTCAGACGTATAATTGGATATCCGCGAGCCGTGTCACCCCTATCGAAAACTTCAAGCGAAGGAATAGGAGTTACCGCCAAAGAGACGGTACTAAACTACTAATAACATGAGTATAGCGACGACACCAAGAAGATAAGGCCAACAACACCAACAGAACAAACCTGCCAGGCTATTGCGGTCCAACCAGTGGAAGCGCAAGTGACAAGAAGTGCATTATAGATTTGCATCTCCAAAACAACAGAAAATGTTTCTCGAATGGGGATTCATAAAGTATGAGAAAACTGCATTGAAGCCTAATTGGGATGCACAAACTACAATACTATTTGGCTATTGCGTGAAGAGTGAAGAGCGAAGAGCGAAGATATGAAAATTGAAAGAAGCATTTATATTCAATACAATATATGAATATTGCGTTGAGAGTTCTGCATTTGTTTTGCATTTGAATGTAGCCAAGACTGTTTAAGTTTGGATAAATGAATATAATTGAAAAGTAAAATTTGGATAAAAAGTCAACAAATTCAGAAAAAAGATAGACTTAGCTAGCTATTTTAAATAGATTACAGATTAGTTAAACTTTTAACTTGGTCCTCAAAAGTAAAAACATTAATGAGTGATCCTCAAATTATAAATTTTTTTTTTCGGTAAATCAAATAATAATTTTTGTGTAGCATAGATATCAATTGGGCCACAAATTGGTCCAAGAGAACAATAAGTGGGACAACTTTGTTGTCAAGAGTGAAGACATGAATAATTCAATATCATTGCAAAGAAAACAAAAACTATTGGCGCAGGCCCTAACAGCTAAAGATAACAACTGTGAAAAACAATGAAAGACAATAGATATTGTAAAAAAATAAAAAATAAATAAATAAATAAAACTAAATCTTGTATATCCATTTACCCCTTATTAGTTCAATTCACAATATACACCAAAGGAAACAAGTGGAAGAAAGTTAGAATGGTGGTGGTGGAGTGACACCAAAGGACGATGGCACTTTTTGTCATGAGATTGAAATCGAATAGGATTCTAAATTTGTGGTATGATATTTATGGTTTGGGACTTAGATAGTAGGAATAATGAAGAAAGATTACCTCACGAGTAGAGATGGCAATGGATATCATGGAGGCGGCGTTTAGCAAATTGCCACCCGTCTGGCGTCCTCGTAACGGGTTCCCATTTATTTTTCCCTGCCGAGGAGGCCGTATCCGTGGATATTAAACTTAAAATAAATAAACACAACTATGACAAAATTTTATACCAGTCAACTAAAATATATTAAATTAAACACACTTCAAACACATTTAACATAATAACATAAACACTAAAACCATTGCTGGCAGGGTTGTCACTGGACCTTGTGTTTCACCTTCACTTGTGAATGGTGAAGGTTCTTAGACGTTGATATTTTTATGGCTAGACATAATAAGAACTGAAATAGAACAAAACAGTTCATACATCAAGAACAAATTATTAATTAACTATTAAAAAATCAATAACACAACAAGAAATGAATAAAATATGAACAAAATTCTATATATAAATTTACAGGCAAGCATGATAATTAAACACATGATTTTATGGCCCAGTTTCTATTAATTTTCAAAATCAGCCTCTTACATTCTCAATTTCTCAGTGTTGAGTTACAAAATGCAATTTGTAAGATGTAGTCAAGTCACGAAGCTTTTGCAGAAAGAGATCGGTGTGATGGATTGAGGACCACAATGAATAAATGAATTACAAAACAGGGCACTCACTCCTGATTCAATCATTCAGAGTTTCACACCAACTTTACCCTCATTCTTACATGCAAAAACCAAAAACAGCAAACTCAATCATCATTAATAATTAAAAGTTGAAGATCATGACCTTTGTAATGATTACATCCTGTATCAAATTATTATTATGAATATAGTACATGATAAACTTCAATTGATGCTTGCCATTTCTAATTTCGGTACACATTAGAGAATAAAATTATAAGATCTATTAACATCGTATAAAAGAAACGCCAACTACCAACAATACTCAGAAACTAAAATTTTCACATTTACAGTAACTGATCCTCAAATTATAATTTTTGTGTAGCATATATATCAACTGGGCTCACAAATTGCTCCGAAAGAACAATAAATCATAAATGGGACAACTTTGTTTTCAAGAGGGAAGACATCAATATCACTCAAAAGAAAACAAAAACTATTGGCGCAGGCCCTAGCAGCTAAAGATAACAAATGTGAAAACCTTTGAAAGACAATAGATATTGTATATATATATAAAAAAAAATAAGTAAATAAAACTAAATCTTGCATATCCATTTACTCCTTATTAGCTTAATTCACAATCTACACCAACCAGAGTCAATAAAACTAACAATAACAACCTTTGTTTAATGAATTGTTTTCATTTTATATATCAATGAAGAACAACATTTCAGAGGGATATATATATATATATATATATATATATATGTCATGTTATGAGAAAGCAAAGGAAGGTTTATGGATTATCTCTATTAGCTCTAATGGCGGCATGAACAAGTTGTAACCAAATAGAATAGAGAGATAGAAAAGTGAAAATAGCCATATAACTATCTTGGTTGGCCAAGTCAAGGATGCACCTCTTATTCTTAAAAAGCCTAGAAGAAAATGAACACACAGTTTATTTCATATTCAAATAAATTTCAACTCTATTTCATAAATAAAAGGTACATGAGTTATTTATATTAGTAGGAGAAGGAAAATCTTTTATAACTTGAACGATGTGAGACTAAAATATAACACAGAGTTCACTATCCTAAACAATATGGGACTTGTATTCCCTTATTACAATTAACTAATATAATTAACCTACTAACTCTACTTGCTCCTGCGTCATTCTCCTTGGGTTAAAAGAATTCTTGCATGGAACGACTTGTGATAGCAGATGATCAATCATTGATGAATCCACACCAAAAGATTCTATTGGTGACTCCACACCAAAGACCCGCACTCACAAATCAGATAAAATTTTACAAGACCCGTGGCAGTAGACGATCTTATTGACGAATCCACACCAAAAAATCCCATTAGCGAATCCACGCCAAAAACCTACACCACAGTCAAATAAAATTTCACTAAAGCAAGGTAAAGGCCACAAGGACCGACCTTGCTCTGATACCAAACTGACGCCGAGACGTCGCTTGGGCTCACTAATCTTAGCGAGGTTAACAACCTCACTATGGTGACATAGTTTAGATTCACCAATCTTGGCGAGGTAGCAACCCCAATATGGTGAAAATAGCCATAAATCCACCTTGGTTGCCCAAACCAAGGATGCAACTCTTATTCTCAAAAAGCCTAGAGAAAAATAAGCACACAGCTTATTTCATATTCAAAATCAACTTTAACTCTATTTCATAAATAAAAGGTACATGAGTTATTTATACTAGTAGGAAAAGGAAACGCCTTCATAACTTAGACAATGTGAGTCTAATACATAACACAAAATTTACTATTTTAAACAATATGAAACTTGTATTCCCTTATTACAATTAACTAATATAATTAACCTACTAACTCTAATTATTCCTGCATTAAGGTAGATTTAGATTGAAGTATGAAAGGAAACAAGTGGAAGAAGGTTAGAAGAGTGGCGGGGGGACAACAAAGGACCATGACCCTTTTTGTCAAGAGATTGAAATCGAATGGGATTTAAAATTGAGTAAATAATTAGTTGATGAAAGATCCTTTTTTAAATTAGTTTTTAAAAGATTTTTTTAATTAAATTTATTTTTAAAAATTTTAAATTAGTCATGTTAGTTTTTTTATTATTTTTATAACTAATAATGTCAAAATTTATTGTTGTGGTACGTTAAATAATATTATAACACGCATCTAGTAATCTTAATTAATTATTAACATAATTAATTTATAAAATTTGTAACACCCTACTACACAGAATCTTATACTTAAGTCACAAAACTATATTTAAAAAAGTTTTATATTTAGGAGCCTTTGAATGAAAGTTTAAAACAAAAGTCATAACACTCACGAAGCGACAACGTAATGAAGAAAAGCTTAAGCGCAAATAGATACATATATATACATAAGAATAGAGGATCAAGGATACAAAGTAGTCAAGCTCCAAGCTCAGCCTGCGAAATAGAGGCTAATCGGAGAATATTTATATACATACATACTTATAATCCCATATCTAAAGTTCTCAAAATAAACCCTAGTTCTCCAACAAAAATCTCTATGAGGCACCAAGATAAAATACATAAAAGGAGAAGACTAAGCATATATATATATATATATATATATATATATATATATATATATATATATATATATATATATATATATATATATATATATATATATATATATATAACTCCCATCTTTGTTGCAATAGAACTTCAAACGCTTAGCGATGCGATCTCAACCTGCATCTGAAAAATAATAGTATCGTATGGGATGAGAATCGGGGGTTCTTAGTATGGTTAAGGTGTCTACATATATAATAAATAAGGTCTCGAGAAAGTCAAAGGCAATCCTAGAACGCCGACAATCAAATTATAAATCCTAAGGAACTAAAGCTGAAATCATAAATGAGGGTAGGTCTCTAAGGTTCTAAACTTGATCAATATCTAATCAAAAGCCTCAATCTCTTCACCTTTCCTCCGTTCCTCCGACTTCGATAAAATTGCATAGACAGACAAAACAGACAAGTCAAACACATACAGAAAACACATATAACAAGTAGGCAATTAGCAATTAATGTGAATAAATAATTAAGCAAGCCAAGACAATGCACACTCAAACAAAATATACAAATACACATAATGCATGCCTTTCCTAGCGCAGGTCATGAGCTCACGCGTAGGCTATCTATCCGCAACCCGACGTTACTCGGGGCAAACCTCGAATATGGTTTCTTTACTGTGTCAGTCAGGCTCATTTATCATCATGGATTTTCCATGCTAGTTAGGATATCTTGGCAACACGGTAGAAACAAGCTATCAGTTAGGCGAACATTCCCGCATTAGCAATCTCAGGCTATTAGTTAGGCGGGCCCTTTTGTATTAGCAGTTTGGCACAAGGCCCATTCATATTTCATATGCTATCAGTTAGGCGGACATTCCCGCATTAGCAATCTTAGGCTATCAATCAGGCGGGCACTTCCGCATTAGCAGTTTAGCACGAAGCCCATTTGTCGTATACTTTTCATGATTCATTATCTATTTCACTTATCTTTTTCATTCACGGTTTCTCTTTCTCTTTCTTTTCATCATACCTCCACATCACCAATTACATACACACCCCTCCACATCACCACATTACTAAACATACCTCCACATCACTGCTTAACTATACATACACACCCCTCCGCATCATCACATTACTAAATATATCTCCACATCACCGCTTAACTATACATACCACCGTACCACCAATCAACTTTAAACCTTCTTGAGGACAATTTACACATTTTTATTTAACTAAGTCCCTGAACTTTTACAGAAATTCGGACATAATCTCCCCTAAAATAGCACTAAAACTACCCTTACGAGTTTCCTCAGCCTTAACAACGTTCAAACTTTCCTTAACAATTTATCAGGTAGACATTTTTAATTGGTCATTATACTCTCTTTAATCCCCTTAGTTATTGTAATATCATGGGTTTAGAAAATAAAATTTGGTTCTGGAGCATTCCGATCATAATTGAAACTTGTACAGATCTTTCAAAATTCTGCTATCATTGCAAAAAAATAACAGCGAGCAGTAAATTTGTCAAATTCACTAAAAATTCAATTCTCACCCATTGTCTTTCAAAATTCATGTTCTTAAACAAGACTCCTCCAACTTTTCAGAAAACTAACTTTTAGATTATTACCATGTGACACGAAAAAGGTATGAGCTTAGGAACATAGCCCTGCTATTTAGAATTCTATTTTCAAGATCCAACGAGCTACCCTCACTCTTTGCAACATAACTAATTAGTTAAAAAGAGTTTTGACACGAAATTTAAACTAAAAATTTTGGACACATAAGTCTTGAAATTGCCATTGGTTTCAGCTCAAAATCTTATCAGAATTGTAAATTAAGTGGGTTGGAAGTTGGTGCTTTTGCAGTAAAAAAATAGAATTTCCTTCAGAATCCATCAATCTTTAAAAATTCATTTCTTCCAAACTACTCGTTAATAAATTCTGAATTTTTATGAGACGCTCATAACACATTAAAGTTTCATGGAAAAATAGTTTCATTCAAAAATAGGGCCTAGTATACTTTCGGAAACTGGTTTATTCCACTGTTAATTATGCAGAAAATTCTGCCTTGGACGTTTTCAACAACCTTACATACCATAACTCACATTTGAACTTATATCCCTTCCAAAATCACATTTCCAACATTCTTTCAGTTATCTAGGGTTGCTTTCACAGCCAACATAACCCAAAAAGATCATCAATAATTCATTACATATATATATTCATTCTTATCATCCTCATCATTCATCATAAAATCATCATGTATCAATACATTCTCACTACAACATCAGTTGTCAAAATTCATATTCAACCAAAATCAACAATTTAATTCAACAACTAACAATCAATTCAACTTATCCTATGAGTCAACTATCCTAAGTTTTCATAATACATTACATATTATATATGAGAAACCAAAGCCATACCTTGGCTGATTCCTCGTAAAACCCAGAACGTCATAATTTGTTATCGTTCCATGATACCCAAGTTTCCAAAAACTCACCAAATAGGTCTCCGACTCCCCAGAGTCCAATACCAATTCTCCAACACCACCAATTTGTTTCCAAAGTACACAATCCAAACTAATTTCACCAAATAACACTAAAATTACCATAGGGTTCACTAATTAGATAATTTGGAAAGGATTAAATGTTTTTCACCTTACCAACACAAAATTGGACAAGACCCGGCAAGTCCACGAAGCTAATTCGAACCTAAGACACCAAAATCATATAAATTTTCAATTTTAACACCCCTCAAATTCGAAATTGAGAAGGAAAGATTTGGGTAGGAAAAGATGAATTCCTTACCAATTTATGGGGTAAATTTTGTAGAGAATTTCGAGACGAACATGTGGCTACTGATTACTCGTCAATCGGAGCTACGGATCAAAAAATATGTGAGGTTGAATTATTGAGTGAGGGTTTGGTCTTCCTCCTCCCTCATCAAGCTTTCAGCGTGGGTTTCATTTGGAGGAGAGAGGAAGAGCCGAAGCTCTTTTATATTATTGGGTTGGGCTGGGCCTTGGGCCCAATACGGGTCCGGTTCACTAGGTTCAGCCTAATTTTGGACCAAATTTTTTAAAATTAGTGTCAAAATTCTTGTTTTAATTAGTTCTACCTCACTAAATCATAAAATTCTATTTTCTAATTTATTTGATTAATAATTAATTTATTAGCTAATTATTCACTAATTACTCGAGGTTTACAAAATTAGATTAAATCAATTCCAAATAAAAGAATTCAAATACCTCAAGTTCTCCCTCCAATTAGATTTTAATTTGATATAATTTGATAAATTTATTATGTTAATAGTCAACTGAGACTCCAAAAAGTGTGTTGTGGTGTCATTTAACTTTACACATTAGCAAATTTTGATACCATCGACAAAGAAAGTGGCAGGAAGACTAATACGACTAATTTAAAATCTTTAAAAGACGAATTTGATTAAAAAAATTTTCGGAGACTAATTTTCCATTGTTTTCGCAAAAAAATTCGGAAGGAGACATTAGATCATACTCAAAAGATTCTTTGTTTTCAAGATGTGATAAAAGATGATGGGAAAGAGATAGATAGTTCACTTTTTGCTGTATCTTTTGATGTTGATCTTTGTAGACAAACCCTTACTAGAATGATTATTATGGATGAATTGTCTTTTTTGCATGTTGAGGGGAGGGTTTTATTATTATATGAATTGTTGCGACCCAAATTTTCAATTCCTGGAAGGATCACAGTTGCTAGGGATAAGTTGAAGTCTATTTTTAATCAACCAGATTAAAATATTTGTTTAACTACTGATTGCTGGTCATCTGTGTAAAATTTGAACTATCTTTACCTTAGTGCTCATTACATTTATGCTAATTGAAAACTACAAAAAAGAATCTTTAATTTTTATGCTATCAAGAATCACAAGGGAGAAACAATTGGTAAAAAAATTGGGAGATGTTTGTTGGGATGGGAATATCACAGAGTTTTCTATAACTATTGATAATGCTAGTTTAAATGATGTTGCACTTTCTTACTTGAAAAGTAGAATGGAGAATTGGAACTCACATCTATTAAAGGGAGAGTTTTTGCATGTTAGATGTCGTGCTCATATTTTAAATTTTGTTGTGACCGATGGGTTGAGAAAAATGTATAATTCAATTTTAAAGATTAGGAATGAAGTTAGACATGTGTGTGCATCACTAAGTCATACTGTGAGATTTAAGGTTATGATTAAAGAAGTTAGAATTCAAGAAAAGGCACTATGTATTTAGATTTTTTACCAGGTAAAATTTTACCTTTTTAATACTTGAAAGTGCATTTAAGTTTCAAAAAGTATTTAAACAATTAGGGAAAAAAGATTCAGAATATGCTATGATGACTGGTGTGATCCTTAAGTTTGAGGATTGGGAGACTGCAAGACATTTTGTCAAGTTTTTAAAAATATTTTATGATGTAACCAACAAAGTTTTTGGTTCAATATTTATGACATTTTCTCAATATTTTAATTACTTTTGTAAAATATTGTCTATACTTAAGCATTGGATGAAAAATTTAGATTTGGTGCTTTCAGGCATGGCTGAAAAAATGAAGTCCAAATATGATAAGTATTGGAAAAATATAAAAAATACAAATATGATGATTTTCATTGCAATGGTTCTTGATCTTAAGTATAAGTTTTTAGTTGATTAAGTGGAGTTTTGAAAAGTTGTATGAAAAAGAAGATGCTGATTTCTTGACTTTAAAGGTGAAGGAAACGTATTTCAAGGTGTTTGATAGCTATAGGCTGTTTGATGGGATTGATAACTATCAAAGATCTACTCATCAAGATCCTCCTGAAGTTGGCACACAAGAGCTTGAGCAAATGAAACTTCTTTTGCTATGAAATTTGAGAAGAAAATGCAATTCAATGAGAGTGTTAACAAGAATAAGGTGGATTTATATCTTATGGAGGCTTTAGAGAAGAGTGGCGTATAATTTGACATTTTAAACTGGTACAAAGTGAATTCCACTAAATATTCAATTTTTGGACAGATTGCAAGAGATGTCTTAGCCATGCCAGTTTCTACATAGCTTCAGAATCGGCATTTAGTACTAGAGGAAGGGTGTTGAATAATTATCGGAGTTTTCTAACTCCAATGACAGCTGAAGTATTAATTTGTACACAAAATTGGCTACAAAATTATGCAAAACTTGTTTTTGAGGAGCTCATTGAGGATTTGGATAAGTTGGAATTAGGTATGGTCAAGTTTTCATTGATAATTTTCTTTATTATATTTGAATAATTTTAATCTAGTTTTTATTTATATATATTATTTGTTATGATTATTTTTTGTTTTATATATTTAATAGAAGTTGCACCCACTCCTAATCCTAATGAAAAAGATTATGATATTGAGTCTTATTGAGTACATCTTATTATGGTATGAAACTATGAATTGTTTTCTTTATTATTAGAATGTATAACTAAACTAGAATATTTTTCTACTGATATTATTATTATTATTATTATTATTATTATTATTATTATTATTATTATTATTATTATTGCCATTCTAATTTCAGGTTGGTTTGTTTAAAAAAGTTTAACTATTTTATTGGAGAGATACCAAAACGTAATTATCTTTTACTAGAAATTTATATTTATTTTTTGTTATATTAACTATTGAACTTTTAATCTTCTTTAATTATCATATTTTATTTTTTTATTATTAAATTTTATTTGATTAAGACTTTATTAATTATTGTATATTTATATTTGTTGATTTCAATGTTATAATTTTATGAAATAATATGATAGATTTTTATTTGAATTGATTAAAAGAATCAAACAAACCAAATCAATTTTAATTAATTTAATTTGGTTCAAATGGTCTCGATAAAAAAATCGAACTTAACTGTATTGCGAACACCCCTACTTACTATCACTCGCTCTATACCTACGCCTCCAATAAAATTCAAATTATAGCCATAATCTTTTAACATAATGTACTACACTTCTTTTAACATTACATTTCCATGAATATCAATTATCACACTTAAATTATCTCATCCATTATTATAATCCTATTGTTATGCTGTAGAAGTGTATTGGAAAATTACAGAAATGTCAGTTTATTGTTATTAGCTTTTGCATAATATTTGCGTTAATAACGACTCAAAAAGTCAAATTTACACCTCTTCAGAGATAAAGAAACATACTGATTAAATTTCTTAAAGACTCATTTTTCAACATTTTGTAATGAATTAATAATGCTTACAATATTATATTACTAGCTAGCAAAAGATTTAAACATAATATTTTTAATTTCTTTTAATCTAACAAGAGGAAGGGAGAGTCATAGTTGACAATTTGGTAGCTACGAGAGAAGTTGGTTCCTAAACTTTTCCAAACAACAAAATGAATATAAACATCTTTCGGCGAGAAAAGGGAGGAGGGAGGGGGTAAAAACAGACAGCTGAAAATGGTGGGTACAACACTACTAATTATTCAGCAAAATCAATAACAGGCATTTTTCAGCATAAACAATGCAAGCAGGGACATTTTCTAAGACATAGCTATATCAGGAACAATTAAAAAATATTCTACATATGTATTAAAAATAAAAAAGTAAGGTTAAGAAGCCTAATTACTCAACAGTTACGTCAAACACTCTTATACAATTATCAGCTCCACATGAAGCCAATTGCATACTCATATGATCTTCGTCGTTCTTCCTCCATGCGAGACGGTTTACAGTAGAGGCATGGCATATAAATGGATGAACACGTACTGCAAGTGTGGCAGCCAAACCTGGTGCCAAAATGCTCCCATCATCTGCTCTGTTGTAAGATAGTCTCCACATTTCTATTTGACCATTTTCCATTCCAATGGCTAGAAGTCCATTGTTTCTCCGATCTTGGAGGCCAATCCAAGATAGTGCAGTCACACTACTTGAAAATTGAGGTAAAGTCAAAAGCGGTCTGACTGACGATTCCTTCTCTATGGCCCAGATTTTCACCATCTTATCCCGTGAGCCTGTTGCAAATTCATGACTATGTGGATTCCAAGAACATGACCAGATAATTCGTTTATGTCCTTCCTGCCTTGCAAGAAGACTATAGCTGATTTCATCAGTGCCTACAAACCACATTTGAGTTGTTAGGATTACGCAGACCTACATTTCTTGCTGTAATATAGGTGTTCACTAAATAATATTATAGTATTTAACTTCTACAGTATCGTTGTCTTGATTTACATTGCTGAACAATAATGCAAAAATGATGCAAATCCACATGCCTTCATCCTATAAAGTCCATGATCTGTTTTGTTACCTGTTCTTGTAATTGTAAAAACGGAGAACTGGCGATCCCTTGAGACAGTCAAAAGAAAGTTGTCATCATGTGAGAATTCCATCTGTGTTACTGTTAAGCTGTGAGATTGCAGGCGGCCAACTGATTTCCATGAACCCACCTGCCAAAGCCATACTTCTGCCACAGTTGGAGATTGCGCCTGCAACGCATAAAACAAGCAGGCAATAACTACCAAATAACATAGAAATAATATAGTGGATGAAAGAATAACGCTGATAAGCAGAATCTAATCCCTTAATTAATAAAAATTCCAGCCAGAAAAGATTTACATGTAACACTCTTTGTCTAATTATACAGGATCACTGCGTATAGATAGTGCGACACCACATACCTTGCATGATGATGCAACAAGCTCACCTCTATGGTCACAGCATAAAGAAAATAGTTCATTTCCATGACCATAGAGTTTGTGTGTTTCAGGCCACAGTGTGTTCCAAGCCAGTTGATCCTCAATTGGAGGTTCAGAGAACACGGTTGGAACTGCATCCGGAATGGTTTCTAGGGTATCAAGACCATCAGCCACACCTCTCTCAGGGGCCTCATGTACAGCTGCATTAAAAATTAGAACCAAGTCAATTTTTTTAAGGACCAATGAACCAGAACAGACTTGTAATTGTTTCACCATATGAAAAGTCTAACATCATAAATTTCAAATTTCAAATTTCAACAAAATAGCTGACCATGAACATATATAGGTTTCTGTGATAGTCCAAGAGCAGACATATTTGCACCCAAAATCTGAACATCTGTGAGGACATCATCAGAAGAACAATTCTTCTGCAGAGAAGCATTGTTTAATGTCTTCAAAAATGATAATGGAGCTTCAAACACTCGTGCAACTTTCTCATCAGCTCCACTTACAAAACGATGATTTCCCTTACCATGAACAACTGCCATACAATTTATATCATGCCCATGTACCTGAGGCCTTGCTATTTCATGCCAGAACTCCCCTTTCTTTAGAGATGCCTCAACTTTCCACGGAGCATAAATTCTAGCTGTCTGCAATTTTAATACATAGTAACAAATTTTTTCAGAGCCAGAATTAAGCAGGCAAATGTTCAGAGTTATTATTTGACAACTGGCAGGCAGCAGCAAAGACTAGAATGATCTGAAAAAAGAAAATACATTAGCAAGTACAGATTGCCAAGATTATCAAACTAGTTAAACATCACTCGTAGATTTGGCGTGCACGCCACTTTTAAATTGAAAATTATAGGAGAAAAGTTGACAAACACAATTGATTAATAGTAAAGCTTTTGTGGATGAATATATTTTTTAAATACCTGGTCATGACTAACAGCCATAATGTAATCACCAGATTTGGCCCATGCAACATCCGTCACTGATGCGAAATGACCAGAGGGAACCTTTTGTGGCAGCCAATTATCATTGACAACATTTTTCCAAAGATGGAATGAACCACCATAACCATGTGCTAAGATTGAATATCCGCTTGGGCTCCAGTGACCACCATAGAACCCCAGAGCACAATGGCTTAGTTCCCCAACAGTGACGACATTCATCCAGACACCAGAATTCTTTTCAGGTTGCCAGATCATCATAGTTTTGTCCATAGAAGCCGATAAGATGCTTTGTGGTTGGTAATAGGCATCCCTTTCCACAGAATCAACCAAAGGGGGCTGCCACTGGACTGAATATACCCAATCCTCATGTCCGATCAAAAGAGATTCCAATGATATCTGAAAAGAGGATGAACCAGCTACAAGTACAGGACCTTCTATATAGGATAAAAGGCTTATTTCTTCCTTCTTGTATATGCCTTTTCCAGTGGTAATAGAGCTCCGTAGCGCCATCTTCCAAATTCGGATGCATTTATCTTGAGACGAACTCACCAGAAAAATATTGTTTGCGTCCCCATTGATGCTTACAGGCAGTGAGAAGTCCAAGCTCCGAATCCAATCTGTATGTCCTTTCAGCTCACATGCATGTACAAGCTAAGTTCATACGTAAAACAAAAGTAAATAAATAACTTGAGCACATACAACAGTGGATAAATAAAATAAAATAAAATAAAAATAAAGGTTCACATTAATATAATTATGGGAATCAAAATACCTTTCCTGTCCTTCCTCCACAATAAAGATGGATCTTGTTATCCAACCCTCCCGTAGCAAGGACTATCTGCCCACCAGTTCCAGGCAATTCCGTCATCGACAAGGTTACCATAGATTTGGAACCAATGGAGAAAGAATCCAGCAATGACAATTTACAGTCACCTACAATGATCAAGGAAATCTCAATAAATGTAGAGAAGTACAAGCATGGCAACAATAAAGGTGAATGTCATATGGAATAAGGGTTTACCATTGCGTGTCGGTGGAAATACCAATTCCCATAGACAAATAGTGCCATCTGAGGAAGTAGATGCAAACAATGCCTCAGTTTGGGAAAGCATAATTCCACTAATGCATGTAACACCTTTTTTGTGTAATTTTGGTACTTGCAACACTTCCCTCCACTAAGGACAGATCAAAGAGAAAAAAAATGCAAAACACAGTCAAATAAAGCTTCAAACTAACAATTGCATCTCAGAAGTTAGTTGCACACAATTGAAGATTGGGGTTTTTGGGGGGAATGGAACAAACCGCACCTTTCCATCAATAAGGGACAGTTCCCACAAAATAATAGCACCATCTGCATCTCCAGATAGCAAATAATGCTGCTCCAACTGTTTTGCTGCACATTAAAAACAGATTATGCGAGAAGCATATTATTATTATTATTACTGGTTAATCACACATTCAACATTGAAACAAGTCTCCTAAATCATATCACCACATCTATTGTCATGCTAAATAATCTATAATACAGTTACAGTTTTGTTGTGGTAAAAAAAAAAAAACATTAACTTGTAGACTTCAAGTAGAAGGAAGATTGAAAAGAAAAAGGGTTACCTTTAAATAGGAACTTGCTGCTTGGTAACCAGTGTGTGCAATTCACAACTGCCTTGTGACCCGGAAGAGTAGTCAAAATATTTGCACTCTGAACAACAGATAAGTAAAATGAAAATACGAACTTTAAGACAAAAGGTAACTGAATGAAAAATGGATTAAATAAGTAATAAGTAATTTAAAAAAAAAAAAAAAGAGAAAAAGAAAAAGAAGAGTAGAGAAGGGACCTTGGGGCAGAATATAGCAACGGCGTTGTGAGCTCCGAAAGAGACAAAACCAGAAGCACCCCATGAAACGTTGTTGACTATTCTGTTGCATCCTGCTCCTATGAACACTCTCTTCACTCCAACTGTGCCGCTACTCTGCATTGTCATGCCTTCACACACGGAAAGACGATGGCAAAAGCTTTCAGGTTTGGTTTTTGTTTCTCAGGGGAGAGAGGAGGGTGCTTCGCAATCGCAGTGACGACTCAAAAGAAGAAACATATTTGGGCTACAACTGGGCTTATACAAAATCTCTAATGGGCTCTATGTTCAATAGTAAGGTCTCATTGAGTCATTGTAATTGGAAGTAACTGCTAGACCAAAAAAAAAAAAGAACTGCAACAGAGAAATATGAAAAGACATGATGAATGGCTGAATGAAAGTATCTTCTGCTGCAACTAACATAACTGTTAAATCAAGTCTAACTTGGAAGTTATCAACCAAGTAAAAATTAGTGATAAAAATATTACAAAAGCATATATCAAAATTAGCTACAAGAACATAAATTTAGAAGCAGCAACAACAGGAAAATTTAAGCAATTAGCAGCATCAGCATCATAAATTTATGCAGAAACAACAGCAACAAAACAAATAGCATGGCAACAACAAGAAGAATTAATAGTTCAAGGAGCAAATAATTATTCATACCTTGAATGTGAGGGCTAAGGAGAGGAGAGAAATAGGTTTTAAACCCTACAAATGAGTTAAAAACAAAGGTTTGAATTTGAAAATATACATTTCGTTATGTGAGGGAGGAGCTCGAGAGGAAGGAGATGTTGAGTAAGTGAGTAACTGAGTACTGCTGAGCTTTGGGGAACCGACATAGGGTTCTCTATTTTTTTTTTTTTTTCCCATGAACGAAACGACGTCGTTTACCACAAGGTGAAAACTGGCCGGATTCCGGTTCGAACCGGGTTAAAATAAAATTTAAATTTGAATTGGAGATGCGGGGTATCGATCCCCGTACCTCTCGCATGCTAAGCGAGCGCTCTACCATCTGAGCTACATCCCCATGTTGTTACTCTTTGAATTTATAAATTATACATATTTTAATTGATAAAACGCATATTCTAATTCTATTTCTGTTTCATTGACTGGCTGGGTCTGGGTGACTGACTGATGAGAGAGCTGAAAGAAAAAGCAAAGAATTTTGATTTTTGAATGCAAAAATGGGAAAAATATTACTATTAGCATTGGTTTGATCATCCAAAAGGAAAAACCCAAACCAAATTCTCAAACACAAACCTAACGACTACGACGACGACACCACCAACCCACCATGTTCGCCAAGAAGTTGTTGCACAAAGCTGTGCTCCACCATTCCAACGTAACAAAACTTCCTTTTTCTTTCAACTTCATTTCTTCCTGGGGTTCTTTTTTATAGGTTTGAAATTCTTCTAATTTAATTTTTTTGAATTTATTTCAGCATAGTAAGTTCCAACACCATAGAGGCTTGAAGTCAAGCGAGTTGGATCCAAGAATTGTGATCCACTATGGCATTCCATCAACGGCTTCAGTTCTCGCCTTTGATTCCATTCAGAGACTCTTGGCTATTGGAACACTGTTAGTTCATTTAATTTTCTCTCAATCTATTTATTATTACTGTTATTATTATTATTTTGATGGATGGTTTATAAACTTATAATATAAAAGCTATTAGCTACAATAATTTTGGTCAATTTGTAAGCTATATTGTTTAGTAGTATATTGCTTAGGAAAATGAACTAGGAAATTTAGAGAAGTTTAATCTTTGGAACTCGGTGTTGATAAGTAATTCATTTGATATTGACTCTTTTTTTGTTGTTGATGGTTTGATATTTATACCGTAGATGTTTAGATATTGCAATGTTCCTGCATAGAAAGATGTCATTGAGAAACAAAATGGATTCAACAATTTAGGGGAAAAAAATTACTCTTAGACTTGGTAATTGAAACATTCTAATTATCTGTGATAAGTATAGTTGCATATTGCTTTTTATTCTTGTACATATATAGATTCTATACTATGGATGCTATGTTACTTTAGTTTGCACTGCTCCCATATCTTAAAAAGATGTCAATGAGAAAAAAAAGAGTTTCTGAAATTTTGAAAAAATAATTCATATATGAAAATAAGTTGCTTTTATTTTCTGTAAATTTCTTTTTATGCACTTGATAATTGCAAGAAGTGTGCATGTTGTTAGCGATAAATCTAGCTGAATGTATCATACCAAAAAATCTAGCTGAATGTTTTCCATGTACATGGATGAAAGTCATATTCTAATATCCTATTATTGATTAGCCTGCTAAATGAATGTTCTTATTAACTGAATGTTGGGTGCTTATATTGCTTACATTAATGGCAGGGATGGAAGATTAAAGGTGATTGGCGGTGATAATATTGAGGGAATTTTGATTTCTCCTAAGCAATTGCCTTATAAGCACTTGGAGGTATGTTTCATCTGCATTTCACAAATATGATACAAAATTGTATAAACCTTACCTTTCTAAGCTTATGATGATTCTTCCTAAAATTAGAGGCATATTGATGCATGGATTCTTTTGGCATTTGCAGTTCCTTCAGAACCAGGGGTACTTAGTTGGTGTATTAAATGACAATGATATCCAGGTAACTTTCTTCTCATAGAATTCATTTTCTGTGATGTAGTACGGATTTCTAATTAAAGGCATTGCTGAGCAATGAAAGATTAAAAAACTTTGATATCATTGGGTGCTTCTCTTGTTTTCCCAAGTTCCCTTCAAATAGCCTATATACTTTAGTTCTTCAGTCTCTTTACTTTTGTCTATATTTTATGTATTTGCATTCTATCATGGATATTTTGGCTTCATTTTCTCTTTGCTCATTGTGAATTTGCTGAAAGAACAATGATAAGCATGATTATTTATGAAATGAACAATTCAGAATATAAGGTTATGGTTGATGTAATGTTAGTAAGGTGATTGACCTAGATTTCCATGCCAATTATAGTGTAGCCAGAAGAATGCTGGCTGTGTTACTTTTATTTTTTATTGTTATTTTTATTTCTACTTTTTTTACTTTTTTAATTTATGTTTTTGCAGATTTGGAGTCTCGAGAGCAGAAGCCTTGTTTGTTCTTTAGAATGGGAATCCAACATTACTGCTTTCTCTGTAATTAGTGGCTCCCACTTCATGTATGTTGGTTCTGTGTATGTAGTGGTTAACTGCAATTGATTATGATGAATAACTTGTTACTTTATTATGATATTCAGTTATGTCGGAGATGAGCATGGATCATTTTCTGTGGTAAAGTTTGAAGCTGAGGAAGGACAACTACTTAAGTCATCATATGATTTGTCTGCAAAATTTCTAAGAGGTAGTTCATTACTTCATTTGTGACGTTAGTTTCATGACTGATAAATGCTATATACGGTCTGCATTTTCTAAAGATGTGTGTATATGCATTTTATCAAACTATCAAAGATTACTCTGTCACGGGGGGAGCTAGCATAAAATTTGGAGAGGGGCCAAAGTTTAATTTTCGAATATAAAAAGATCAAAATAAAAATAAAAGTTTTAAGGGGGCTAAACCAAAATTTACACACAGTTTATAAGAAAAAATAGAAGTTTAGAGGGAGCCATTGCCTCCCTTAAAACATGAGAGGCTCTGCCCTACTGTCAAATGATCAGATATTATATATTAGTCCCTTCAACACCCCCCCCCCCCCCCCCCAAAAAAAAAAAAAAAAAACACACATACTCTTTGAGTTTCCTTGAATCTCTTTTAATGAAGTAAATACTATGTAACTGCAATGTCTGAAATGTCTTCAGATGATTTTATGTTTGAGCTATTTGTTTTTCTTTGCTTTAAGATTTGCTCATTTCCATTTTTGCTTTCTTTTGATAGAAGCTGCCGGGTTTTCAGATTACAGTGACCAACCAATTGTAGGAATTCTTTCACAACCTTCGTCTTTTGGGAACAGGCAAGAGATACGTAGTTTATATTCTTTTTTTTTATCATAAAAGCTCATATAGGTATTTAACGTTAATTATCTGTCTCTTTTCAAAATTTGAGATTTATCCAAGCAATGCCAGAGGAAAAATATATATATTTCTGTAAAATTTCCTATTATTGCTTGGCACTTTCTGGTTTAACTTTGTTATGTTTATCTCTCTCTGTATTCAACTTTCAAAATTACTACAATCTATAGTGAGCATAAGTGTTTTCGTATAACTCATATTCTTCTTCCTAGAAACAAAAGCAGCATGTAGTTTCTATCATATTAATAATAGCCATATCTTTGAACTCTGGTTGAAACCATGGCAAAATCATTTCAAGCCAGTGTATAATGTCTCTGTTTAGACAGTGATTTAATGTGAAAAGCTTGAGGTTTCTGAACTCCTCAGCTCATATATTTATATACACTAATTAATCATTACAATACCTACTAAAGATAAAACATAGTTCATAATTAATTCTAATCTAACCTAATTGACACCTAACAGCTAATTGACTGACCTAATCTGACCTAATTGACACCTAACAACTAATTGACTGAATTATCTGAATATAATATCAACAGTCTCCATCAGTATTTGATGTGTCATGCCTCCTTTTGTCTATGATATTAGAAACAACAACAACAACAACAACAACAACAACAAAGCCTTGTCCCACTAAGTGGGGTTGGCTACATGAATCAAACGACGCCATTGTGCTCTATCATGTATCATGTCTACAGAGAGACCGTTTACATGTAGATCTCGTTTGACCACCTCATGGATGGTCTTGTCTATGACATTAGAAAGTGAAGGGAAAATGTGTTTTGATACTGAATGTGTTCAACTTAATGAATTCCGGTATTTTTCTATATTTTTGCAGACTGTTGATTGCATTTCAGGATGGACTGCTAATTCTTTGGGATATAGCTGAATCTAAAATCGTGTTCGTTGGTGGAGGAAAGGATCTCCAATTGAAGGATCAAGGTAGTGACTCATCCATTGAACCAGACACCAATGTTCCATCCGATAGTATTGAACAAAATCTTGGTGACAAAGAGATAAGTGCTCTGTGCTGGGCGTCTTTGAGTGGGTCCATTCTTGCTGTGGGATACTTAGATGGAGATATCCTTTTCTGGAATTTATCATCCACAGCACCTTCTAAAGGTCAACAAACTTCATCTAAAAATGTTGTTAAGCTACAATTGTCAAGTGCAGAAAGAAGACTCCCGGTCATTGTCTTGCAATGGTCCAGCAACCAAAAATCCCGTAGTGATTGTGATGGACAGTTGTTTGTCTACGGTGGTGATGAAATTGGATCTGAAGAAGTTTTGACTGTGAGTAATTTGTTCATGGCTATTACTATTTGGTTTTCAAATTTAAAATTTGTATCTTTTTCTTTTTGTTAGAATTTGGCCATTCACGTGCCTTCAAATAGAATAGAATATTATGCTTGCTATCCTTCATTATATAAGTAAATTTGAACATGTGTCAAGCCTAACTGGCTCTTGCATGATGTGGCATGTGAGATATAGCCATTCTTGCGTAAAGGAACATACTGTAAATGTAATGTTAAAATCTATGATTTTGTCTTTGCCTTATAAGCTATAGCACAAACTTTAGCAGAGAGAGTTTGTGACATACAGAAATGAAGTGTGTCCTCTGTCACTTTGCATCTGATCCTTTTAAAAGAAGACAAGCTAAGACAGCCGTACAACATCAGTTAAAAATGTAAGAATGTCTAGAAACTATAGCAACTAGAAATATTTAATGGTAACATCTTTTTGTCTAAAAATTATATTATAATCTAATCATTCTTATATACCTAATAAGATTATGCAGGAAATATTTAAAATGGAGAATATTCCATATGATATAGTCAATCTGGTTGATTACCCTCGCATTAACTAAATTATGGGTGTGCCTCCTATATATTTTCATTAATTTCTTACCCTTTATCAGCAGAATTTCTAACAACCAATTATAAATGTATGATGCTGTTGACTTTGTTGTGGGAAAATTTTTTTCATTTGTCGTAAACATTGAATTGATGATATTCCACTTTTCACTAGTTTTTTTTTTAAACCATATTTGTTGTGTTCCCCTAAACTTTAAAGTATTGTTGCAGGTTTTAACTCTTGAATGGTCATCTGGGATGGAGACAGTAAAATGCATTAGTCGTGCAGACCTTACCCTTAGTGGCTCTTTTGCAGACTTGATTTTACTGCCAAGAGCCGGGGCAATGGAGCTGAACACCAAAGCCGATCTTTTTGTGTTGACAAACCCTGGACAGCTACATTTTTATGATAATGATAACCTGTCTGCATTAACATCTCAGCAGCACAGGACCCCATCTATAGATGCTTTGGAGTTTCCAGTGCTAATACCTATTGCTGATCCTTCTTTGACTGTTACACAACTTGTCAGGTTGCCCAGTGAGTCAACTTCATCTAAGATTCTAACTGAGGTAATCTCTAATGACTTGCAGGTGATGTGTTTGTTTTGTGCTTCCCTAATGACTTGTTTCCTTTGTCTTAGGTAGCCTCAGTTCTAAGAACAGGCTCAACACCTAGTTTAGCAACTCCTTCACATTGGCCGTTGACTGGTGGTGTTCCCAGCCATTTGTCCACACCTAAAGGTTCTGGGATTGAGAGAGTTTATTTTGCTGGTTATTCGGATGGATCTGTCCTAGTCTGTGATGCTACACATCCAGTCTTATCTTATATTTGCTACATAGAGGGAGAGGTAAGAATTCCACAAGTATTTTCTCTCCAAATATATAGAAATAGAAACCATATCCTTATGTTGGGTGTAAGTGAATTTTCTATATCTATTTGTTTTGACATTTTCTTTGTGTGTTTGGTAGGTGAAAGATATAAAAGTGGCTGGTTCAAGTGCTCCGGTGACAAAATTGGACTTCTGCTCGGTCTCCCTACTTTTGGCTGTTGGCAATGAGAGCGGTCTTGTCAGAAATCTTTCTTAATCAGTTAAGCTATCAAAGGCAATACACTGTTGTCCTATACTTAATCCTTTGCTGTGTGATGAATTTGATAGGTTTGCATTTATGACCTCCAAGGCCATTCTGATGGGAGAAATTGTCATTTTGTCACAGAAACAAAAAGTGAAGGTGATCTCTAGATTTCTCTCATCATCATGGAACCCTACCTTCCCCATTTTTTCACATATGGAATTTGTAAATACTTGTTCAGAAAACGTAATTAGTTACTTATGTTGTTAAACTTGTATCGCAGTCCATGAATCTCCCCAAGGAAAGGGAACCCATTGTAGTGCTGTTATTTCCCTTCTTGGTTCTCCAGTACAAGCATTATCATTTTCAAATTCTGGAACAAAACTTGCTATTGGATATTCAAGTGGCCGTGTGAGTATCACTCTCATTAGTCAATTCACTTTGTTTCTTGTTGCTTTATATATATTTCTTTTCAGGTTAATAATTATTGATGCATCTCGCTTAATAATTATTTCTTTTCAGGTTGCAGTCTGTGATATGACTTCAATGTTAGTTTTGTTCATGATCGACAGTGTACCAATCTCAAGCTCTCCAATCACTTCAATGATTTGGAAAGAACAAGCACGATTCCATAGTGCTTTGAATAGTCCAAAGCAATCAGAAACATCAAGCACAGGCAACTCTCTTGAAGAAATAATATTCATCTCTTCTCGGGATGGAAAGATTAATATAGTGGAAGGGGATACTGGTAAAATGATTTCCAGCCAACCATTACACGTGAAAGAATCAACTGCAATTTCAATACATGTTATAGGCAAGTTCAATTTTCATCAATTCAATATATTGCAAGTTTTACTGCACTTAGATTTGATTCGAAATTCTAAGAGAATTTTGTATTACAGAGGATAGCATCGCGACTACTGAAGCAACAAATGACAGACATGAGGAGGAGCCCTTGAAGGATACTGCTAGTGCTAGCCCTGATGAACCTGTTCGAGAAAGTAACCCAACTGGCATAAATTCATCAGAGGCTGAAAGTTCCTCTTCAGAAGTAACAGCTGCTGGGGATTTACTTTTTGATCCACTTGTTCTGCTTTGCTGTGAGAATTCATTGCGGTTATTCTCTGCAAAATCATTGATACAGGTCCTCTAACTGATTATCATGACAATTAGTACTTGCATTGGCATTGTTTTTAAATAAATTTGATGAAT
Organism: Arachis stenosperma; assembly: GCF_014773155.1. Taxonomy (NCBI): domain Eukaryota; kingdom Viridiplantae; phylum Streptophyta; class Magnoliopsida; order Fabales; family Fabaceae; genus Arachis; species Arachis stenosperma. Next base: position 119,160,377 of record NC_080380.1, on the reverse strand, counting down.
ATTGTTACAGGGAAATAAGAAACCAATTCGAAAAGTGAAAGATACCAAGTCCTACTATTGGACTACAATTTTAAAGAAAGATGACAAATATTGTGGGCTACTATCGTTGCTTCAGACTGGAATATTTGAGATCAGGTGGAAGCGCTAGTGCTTTGTTCTAGGGCTTTACCTTGCAATAAGTAATTATTGATTTTGCTAATAATGTGTATTGATAATTTTTAGCATTTGTCTGACAGGTCTTTACCAGATTTGGAATTGGTTACAGAAAGCTCTTTATTATCAATCTTAAGGTGGAATTATAAAGTGAATATGGACAAAACCTTGTGTTCTGATGATAATGGAAATATTGCACTGGTATAATATTCTTTAGAACTTTAACATTTCCTGGGACTCTATTTCTTCTTTTTGCTTCTTCCATTTTATATGGGATTATGTAAAACATACCTGATATTCTAGCCAAATACTCAGTCAGCTTACAATTTAGCAACTGAGTCTTCAAATCGTTCATCTCTTGTTGATAACTTACAGGCTAATGGTTCTGAATTGACATTTATCTCATTACTAGCCGGTGAAGACAAATTCAGGTATTTTTGCTATTTTGTAATGAATTTATTAATAATGTGGAATTGTGGATTCCTTGTTTACATGTGGAAATAAGGAAGAAAAAGTTGAATGAAGAATTTTCTATACTATTTTAGGAATCTGGAGCGTTTACCTTGTCTTCATGATAAAGTTCTTGCAGCTGCTGCTGATGCTGCCTTTAGATTTTCTTCGAGCCAGAAGAAAAAACAGGTTTTAGTTTCTCTGATTTTATTTAGTATCCTAAATCCACCACTATTTGTATATCTAACCAGCTTAATCATTTTGGCACAGATCTCTGCACCAGGAATTTTAGGTGGTATTGTCAAAGGATTTAAAGGAGGGAAAGCCTCTCCAACCAATATGATTAAAATTCAACCCTCCAATTTCATGCATTTGGAAGACAAATTCTATAAGTCCCCCCGGTCAGATTTTCATCAAACAGTTTCAGATGAATTGGAACTCAATATAGGTTTCTTGCCAAACCGTCTATCCATTTTTACCTTTCATTATTTTGTTTGTTGGTAATATGACTCGCCCTCTTGTCCATCTTGTCCATGAATAAGTGTCTTTTAGTTTTTATCAATATATATATTTTGTCTAAGATTATTTGTCATTTGTGAATATCTATGAAACATGTTCTCTTTAGTTTAACCCTGATATTTATTACCCCAATTAATATAGTAATCACAAATCAATGAAAAGAGACAAAGGATGATTTAGTCAACATAACCAAATTTATTGCAACATTCAAGCCAATTTAGTGATTTCTTAGTTCTTGTATGACAAACCTATATGACACTTGTAGTCTTGAAAACACAACATCAAAACTTGCTTCATTGTGGTACAGATGACATTGAAATAGATGAGCCCATAACTGAGGTGTCTACGTATTCACCTAATGTTAAGAACAAACAGAAAGGTAAACCACATTCGAATATTCGTCTCATATTTGAACTAGAAAGGTCGCCAGATCGGTAACAATTTTATATATTTTTGTGCAGATAACTTGCGAGAAAGGGAGAAACTATTTGAAGGTGCAACTAGTGATGATGTAAAACCAAGACTTAGAACTCCTGAAGAAATTATGGCTACTTATAGAAAAACTGGGGTAATGTTCTATCTTTCTTTTCTTTGAGATTCCTTTCTCTTTCATCGTGTTCTGTTGATTTCAATTATTAAAATGTGTCATTTAATGTGTGATTTCAGGATGCTTCTTCAGCTGCTGCCCAAGCAAGAAACAAGCTTGTGGAGAGGCAGGAAAAATTGGAGGTAGAAATTTTATGTGATCTCACATTGCCAACTTACACAGCTTCTATAATAACATTTTGTACTTATATGATGCAGTACTAACACCACCTAGTGAGATAAGGCTATATTCTTGTTATATGATGAAGTAAATCTTTGATATTTCCTTGTTTCTGCTTTGTCTTGTCACTAATGAAATTATGAGGGATGGATAAAATGATTTATGATTATTGACATATGCATGTTATTTTGATTTATCTGTTCTTCCTCCCCTCCCCCCCCCCCCCCCCCCCCGGGGGCGGGAATTGCAACTGTCCCCCCCCCCCCCCCGGGGCGGGAATCGCAACTGTTTCTGGCTTTTTGGCAATTTAAAAACATCTTAGCTGAAAGTATCATTAGGATGCATTTGTTTCAACTCATTTTGTCAGAAAATATCCTTTTTTTTAACTGAAAAAATTACATATATATATATATATATATATAGTTTTCACATATTTTGATAAGTTTTCAGTTCAACTGAAATTTGTCTGCTCAATTTGATTCAGAGAATAAGCCAACGCACTGCAGAACTGCAAAGTGGAGCTGAAGATTTTGCATCATTAGCAAATGAGCTTGTGAAGACCATGGAAAGGAGGAAATGGTGGCAAATATAGAGAGAAAGAAAAAAGAAAAAAGGTGTGGGGGCCTTGGGAGGTGGAGGGGAGGGGAAATTGGTTTGCTCAATCAATTCTGTATTTATTATCTTGTCTTGTATATTATATTATATATGTGTGGCCATTGCTTTGTTTTTTGTTTTATTCTTTGCATATGATTAGCATAAAGATTTTGCACGACATTACACGGTTATCTCTTCTGCTCTTCGTTATATTCTTGAAAGCAATTTCCTTAAATTGTAATGACATTTTATTGAAATTAAAATATAAATTTATTTTTTTATTTTTTTAATGTCCTTTTAAATGATATAAAGTATTTAAAATAAATTTTTATTTTAATAAATAATAATATATAATTTTTAAAATCTTTTTAAGAATATGATAAAAATAAAGTTATATATATTGATATATGATAATATTTAAATATGTATAATGTATTTAAAATTTTATTTTTTATTTTTTATTAAGGGATAAACACGAAAAATATGTTTCGGACGAAAATGTATCTAATATAAGTAGTAGTACACACAACAACTAGACAAAGTAGAGTTTCATAGTTTTTGGCTAATACCTGGTCAACTTTAAATACTAAATTTTTAATATTAATTTATAAAAATAAGATATTAACCAAAAATATTAGTTAATATTAATAATATTAAGAAAGAGTATTAGCAGTATAACGTTTCTCATTATGAGTTAATATTCAAAAAATCGTTTTCGAAAGATACCTCATTCTCCATACGAGTCCCTGAATGATAAAGTTAATCAAAATCATCATCGAAAGATGATGAATATAATCACGTTAGTCCTTCTGTCAATTCGTCTGCTGAGTTGGCTAATGTTGGGTGACGTGTGCCGTTAAGTGCCCGTGTGGCACAGTAACAAAACAACGCCGTTTTGAAACAATGGCCTTCAAGAGCTGAGACGACGTCGTTTGGTGCCCTGGAGAGATTCAAAACGTTGCAACCCATGACCCCCTCTGCAAACAAGCATCTCACTCTGTTTCGCTCCAAAACTTATTGTCTCCCTCAAGGTATGCCCTAAGCCTTCGACCCAACACTTGAAGCAGGCCATCAACCTTCATCAGCGTAGGAAGACCAATAGCCTGGAAGAGTTATCGGTATTGGATACAGAGGTGATCGTCTCCTGGAGCGACATTGATAGTGGAGGAAGCCATCTCGACTTTTATAGGTAAGGATCAATCGTTTCTCTTGTTTATTGAGTTATTATGTTGCATGATGTCCTGCTAGTGGCGTGACTCATGGGTTCATCTTATTGTGGGTAGGGTTTGGGGTGAGTAACAGTTTTCATGAATGTTGTTGTATGATATGAGTGGGTTGAAATGGTTTGTTCTTACTGGCATTTGTGATGATTTGCTAGGTAGGGGTCTTCCATTTCAGTGATGGTTTTACTGGGTTGTTGCATGTTTGTTTTGGATTTAGGGTTTGTTTTGGTATGTTTTATTTTGTTTGATAATGGTATTATCGTCTCTGTTATTATAGATGAAAGGTCCTCCCATAACTTTTGTCTTTCACCATGGTGGAATGTTTAAAAACTATGTTCAGGGAGATATGATATATGAACGCGACAATACCGAATTCTTGATAGGTGTTGATGGAGACACACTTGATGTGTTCTTTGTAAGGGGCTACTATAAGGAGTTGGGATACATTGAAGCTGGAAACTGTTGGTGGAAAGTTCCTGGAGTGCCTCTCTCTTCTGGTTTGAGAAGCGTAGTTACAGATGCAGATTTGGTTGCAATGTGTAAGGATTGTAGGTAGGGATGGCAAACGGGTCTAAATCCGCCGGGCCAGCCCACGTAACCTGCCAAAAAAGGCGGGTCAGGCTGAAAAATTGGGGCCGACAAATAGCAAAAGCCCACCTAACCCGCACCGCTTAAATCGCGGGCTTTGGCGGGATGGGGGCGGGCTTAGTGTTTTTTTAGTGAAGAGGTATTTTTACAATTTTTTGGCCAAAACCTAACTTCTCTCAAAGAATGAAAAAAGGACTGAGGAGTATTGCCATGACTGGTTGAAGATGGACGCCTATAGGAGAACTTACTGTTTCAATATCAATCCGGAAAAAGGACAGGATCAATGGGAAAAAACACCACATCCTGCACCTGTCTCACCATTTAAACAGAAACCTAGAAGATCGACAAAAAAAAAAGAAGAAGAAGAGAGAAGGATGAACAGGCAAGTGGGTCAAAGACAAAGATGAAAAGAAAGTACAACCCAATTAGATGCATGTTCTGTGGTGAGGTTGGCCACAACAAAAGAAGCTGTGCAAAGAAGAAAGCATTTGATGCTGAGAAAAATGCTAGGCAGATGCAGCTACAACTGGCAGTTGCTTCTCCTGCTGCAAATGGAGCTGACCCTGAGGTGAATGATGTCCCTAAACTACAGGTGATTAAAGCGAAAGCAAGAGCTAGATCCTCCTCTACACCTACTACATCTGCACCAGTGGCAATCTTGGCTGGGACTATCAAAGGGACAAGTTCTGCGATTGCTAAGAAGCCGGCCAATTTTATGACTTTTGTGCCTACTCTAGGCTTCAAGCACCCTAGGAAGAATGATAAACCACATTGATGACAAAGCAATGTTTTCGGGTTGCTTTAGTTTTTTTATACAGGACAAATGAAGTAAAATTTTGTAGTTATTGTAATCTCATAGTTGTGATAGCCCTTCTCTTTTGGTGTAGCTTTCATTTTAGGATTGGATACCTTATGAATTGTGGTACTTATCTTGCAGACAATGTGACTATTATCCTTGAATGTGACTATTAGCCTTGAATGGCAGCACAATGCTATGACTACTTACTTTGATTACTTATCCTGTTTATGGCTTAATCTTGTAGCAACAGTGATATTGATTAGTTTGCAATATTCCACAATGCCAGTAATTGAGACTTTGTAGTTAACCTTAAACAGCACTAATCAAAACACTATTCTCATTCAATCAATCCAAATCAGTATACCATTACATTTCAACATGATTTTTTCTACTTAGAAGTACATATCAAACAGCAAATGCTAATATTAATCACAACTATCACAAACATGAAAATTACTAGCAGTTTCAAATATCTAACTTCAGCTTCCAAGCTACCCAATCTCCATGCCACCTTCACCCTCCATTCATTATACTCACTTTCAACCTGCAATTCAGTTCTGGAATCTTCCTTAGCACCACCTTCAACCACTGCTTCACAGTCATCAGCATCAACCCACTTAAAGTAATTACAGTAACTGCCCTTCTGCAAATTCAAAAATTAGAGAAGAATATAATGAATCACACTTAATAACACAGAAGAAGATGGAAAAACTTCAATATTTTCAAAACAACTTATTCGGTACCTTGAACATGCATAGAATAATCTCTCTGGGTTCTCTGCTGTCCCAGATTTTTTTATCACAGCCTTCAACCTGCAGAAACATGCTTTCTCATGAGTCGTTCTCCTCATTTGCATTGAAGCACTGGAACCGTAACTCTCGTGTGGACCGAAGAGATGCCCCACCACTATGACATTCATTTCCTGTCTCCATCCTCCCGGCGATCCAACAATTCCAGAATGCAACTTATTTATCATCGCATTTCGGATTAGGGTTTATCATCCAAGAGACTGATTTGACTTCTTTAAACGAACTTACCTTGTCAGCAACCCCATCGTACACGTAGGCCTCAGCCACCCAGGCACTTAAGGCATACATCACCCAACGTTAGTCAGCTCAGCCGACAAATTGACGGAAGGACTAATGTGGTTCTGTCCGTCATCTTTCGAAGACAATTTTGATTAACTTTATTATTCGGGGACTCATATGAAAAATGAAGTATCTTTCAAGAACGTTTTTGAATATTAACTCTAAAAATTAAATATTCATTATTTATAGTAGTATATGAGATTCTGCAAACGCTACGCATAGAATATTGGGTTATAATATATAAGTAATATTAATATATTTTATATATAAAAATGGTAAATATTTATATAAAAAATAGTTAAAATAATTTTATATAAAATTACTAGATAAATATTGTTAAATAATTTGATATAATATATCCGTATATTTGAACTAATATTTTCACATGAAAATTATTCATTCTGCGTGAGAAATTAGTTTATTAAAAAGAATAAATATAAAAATTAATTTTTAATTAATTAACGTTAACTAATATTTTATTTTAAAATTATCTTTTAATTCTTATTTTTTAAAAATTTAGTATTCAGGATTAGAATATACAGTTAAAAATATATAATCTAGGATTTAAGTAATCAAAAAATAGAATCAAGGATTTATAGTTAAAAATTCATGAAAAAAATAATTTTTAAAATTTGGTTGATATTGATGTTAAAAAGTTACCAATATAGTAGTACTAAAAATAGTATATAGAGTAACACAGTAAAATTTTCTAACGCTAACCCGCTAAAAGTTTTAGAAATTCTTTATGAAAAGATTGCTTATAAAATTGAATAGATTGTTGATGGATAAGGATAAATAAAAATAAAATCGGTACGAAATTACAATGAATTCTATCGATTTTATTTCTAAATCAATTCAAACTGGTGTAAAAGTTTTCTTTTGGTTGAAAACCGGACCTGACCGGCCGGTCGGACCTGTTCAACAGCGAACCGGCAATATTAACGGTCCGGTCAGACATGTAAAACCGTTATTTAGAAAACCGGTGAGAAATTGTTAAACGGAAGCCGCCCGGTTTACACAAAAACGGAAGCTCCTTCGTTTCTTTCTCCCTTTCTACCTTCCTTTCTTTCATTCAGAAAGAAATCACACAAACCCAGCCAAAAAACCCTAGCATTGTAAGCCTACACCACCGCCGCAAGGTGTGGCATACTGCCGCCGTCCGTCGCACTCAAAGTTCGCCATCCGTCCGTCTATCTAGCTTCCCTCGTGCTCCAAGTCTTCAACCCCTGTTCGCTGTCACCGATCGCGGCTGCTTCCTCGAGCTCGGCGTCCGTCGTCTTTGTCTGCTCAGCGGCGCTTCCGTCGCCGTTTGTTTGCCGTTCACGTTCGGGCTTTCGTTCATCTGTCGTCTTCGTTCGCGTTCTTCGCCGTTCACGTTCGCTCGGCGTTCACCGTTCGCGTTCACTCGCCGTTCACCGTTCGAGTTCGCATTCGCGTTCGTCTGGAAGCCACGTTGCTCTGCTTCAAACTCTGCGACCAACCCGCGCGCTCCACTTAGCCGTCGAACTGCTCTCTTTTGTTGCCGCCGTGAGTTCCCTAAACCCGCTACCAGACAATACACTCACACAACACCAATACTCTGCTTCAAACTCTGCAACTTCTGATTTCCAAATAATTAACTATTTGATTTGGTAGTGTTTTGGATTTTTTCATAAACTGAATTAAAGTTACAATAGTTATGTTCTCTTCTCTATCACATTGATATTAAGCTTTGCATTCTCTTTATTTCGTTTTAATTTTACCACATGCAACATGTTTGATGAAATGCTTTAACCATATCTCTGGTAGGTTTTATAATTTCTAGCTTTTAGAAACTTAGTAAGTTGATTGCATGTGAAATTAGAATAATTGGATCTTAGTAATTAGGAAATTTTAGCTGCATAAATAGCATCTTTGCAGAAAACATATTAACATGATGATTCCACTTGCATTAGTGTTCTTCTGGTAAAATTTAACTGTTATTGTGATCTTGTTAATTTGCTAATTGTTCTTGTGTTGTTGTTCTGTCGTTCTTATGTTATTTTTTATTTTTTTTTTGTTTTTGTTGTGATTTTCTGTTCTTGATTTAAGCTGTGATTGAAGCTTCTTTGGTTTGGGTATTCTTCACTTTCCTGTAAGATTAGCTTTTAATTCTGAGCATACACGTATCAAATCATTGTTTTCAGCAATGGTGATTTTTAGATTTGTTTTTGGGTTGCTTTGTTTTAAATGTTCCTATTGTTGTTGTATTGTTGTTGTGTTTTTGCTGTGTTTTAAATGTTCTTTTGATTTTTTTTTTGAATGCCCAGTCAGTACTTGGTTGACTGCTCACTGATTGTATTTGATGATAAATTTTAAATTTATAACTCTTACTGTTTTATTGTCTGTTTCTGTAGTTAAATTTTATTGAAGTTTCTTGAATTTGCACTGCGTATGTTACTGAATCACTGCCTTCATTGCTTTTTTTTTTTATAATCATTGTGACGAGCTTCGTTAAAATTGGGTTGAAAATTGTTAATTTTTCTTCATTTTTCACTGTTTTACTTTTTGACTTAGCTACATTAAGATAATATTCTCTATCTTTATCTTGTGTATTGTAATTCAATCCAGCTATTTTTAATGGAAGTATAATTATGTTAATTGTCAACAAATTTGGAGCAAGTCATTGCATATTTTGATGATTAATTACATTTAGTTGGTGATATTTTATGTAGGATTTTAAATTTTAAAGATATTTAAGATGTTTTTATAATTTATTTATTATTTTATTATGAAACAATTTTTTCAATTAATCACAGTTAGACCGATTGAACTAATAAATCAATAAATCAGTAATTAGAACGGTTTAATAATCCGTCGGATTTTCGGAAGCTTATAGTTGAATCTATAGGCAATTAGGCATATATCTTTTTACTCAATAAATTAGCTACTGAATAATTTTATTACTTATCTCGTATTCGTATACCATATTAACGAATTTGTATACGCGTTAATATCATGAAAAACTAAATAATTTTAAGAATATATACCTATGAAGTATAGACATTTTGTTGAGTTGTCGTGTCGTGTTGGACACATTTCGGATACGATATTCATTGACACGTTCGATACGCGTGTTTGCCGTGTTCAACCGTATTTTAATAAAAAATAAAAAAATTTCTCTGAATACGCATGGACACATTTAAATACCATCATATGATAACATGTTCAGTCTTATTCTTAACATATATTTTTGAAATAAATTTAGATATAGTATATTTTATTATTTATTAAAACAAAAAATATTTTAAATATTAGATATAATTAAAATAAGATATTAAAAATAATTAAAAGAATTATTTTATATTTTAATATCAATAAAATATTAAAATATTATTACGATTTATCTTAAAAATACTTTATATTTTATATGTATACTTGTCCTCGTATTTTATAAGATTTTAAAATTTGTGTCGGTGTCCATAGATATATGCTGGTAAATAATAGATTTGATTAATTTATTTGAAAAGATCTTTATTTAAAAAGATCCAACGTCATGGTAGAAACTAAAATAGTAGGGTAAAAGATTTACCCTCTTCAGTCTTCCTTTAGTGTCGCTGCCAGCCACTGTTTTGCCTGTCCACTTTGTCGCGTCAGACGTCGCCGCTGTCGGCCAGTGCTGTCCACTCTGTTCACTCTCCACTCGTCCGGCTCGCCTCTGCTCTGCCCCGTCGTGCGTCGCTTCTGCTCCTTGCGTGCCTGCCTCTGCTCTTTCACGTTTCTGCCATTCCTTTCCTTTTTTTCTTCGTGTCTCTCTCTCCCTGGCCACTGCCTCCCGGTCCGCCGCTTAACGCCGTCAGCCGCTGCCTTGCACTGCACTGCTCCTTCGCCACTGCTTGCCTTACTCTGCCTGTGTCAGTGGCTCTGGCTCTGCTCACTAGTGTATGATAATTTAAACCACTTGTTACGTGTTAGATTGAATTGTTGAATCTTAAAACTACATAATATAGTTGTTGGTGTTAAGTTAATTGTTGGTCAAATTATTAACTGCTCATGAATTTTATATGTTATGTGGATGAATGTTAAATTTGGATGCTAACTCTTCCAATTTTTAGTTGAAATTGGCCGTAGCTTGTAGTAGTGAATAGTAAACTATGCGAGTTAACTCGGCGAGTCTAGTCTAGCAGGGCTCTACGATTTTAACTGGACTTGCCTGTTTGACAACCATTGTAGTATTGATTTATAGATGGGTATACATTTCACGTTTCAAAGCCTTTAAGAAGAAGGTACACTTTTATTTGTAACTGTTACGTGAGTCTAAATACTGTGACATAAGAGTTATAAAAGAACATAGAAGAGCATTGTTATATTGTCAATTCCAGTTATACAAGAACACAAAAGAAGACATATACTTGTTTTTTTCTTCATAATCAATGTTGTATTGTATGGTGTCATGTTTTGTCATGTATGATGTATCATTGATTCTTGAGCTGTCATAGGGCATGCTTTTTCCGCTTTAACATAACCTTAAGTATGTATTGTTTTTCTTATGGATGGATTCTTCTCAATTTGTGGATGTTATTGTAGACAATATGCTCACTCCATGTGCAAACAGTAGGCTGAAGCGTAAGATGCTTGAGACACAAACCCAATGCAGTGAAGAGAAAGAAGAGCCTAGAGAACTTGATAGTAAAATTGGAAAAGTTGATAGAATGCTTGGTTCTCCACAGGATCCTAATGTTAGGTCACGTGCCATATTTATATTGGAAAATGCTTCACTGAAGAAAGGACTCGTTAAAAAGGTTACTTTTCTTTTTCTACATTGATTGTACAATGTACATATACTTTATAATGTTTTGATAGATAAATGTATATCACTTTCTTTGAGAATTAATAGATGAAATGACGTATATACATTGTTGCTGTATATAGGAAATAAACTAGTTCTTAATTCAATTTGTGGATTTTGTTTTAGGAGTGGAAAATCCTCAATTCGCATGATGATGCCAATCTTCTGTTGAAGCAAAATAAGAGTCTTAATGATTATCGACCAGACATTGTTTTTGAGGTTTGTACTTTGTACACTAACTACTCAATATCATAGCTTCTTTAAACTTTTCTTTTTTACAATGAATGTTACACAATAGACTGCAAGACAAAATCCTAAGAATAAGTGATTCAATATTTGTTATACTTTTTCAGGCACTCCGTAGTATTATTGATAGTCCACTTAATAAATATGGTTTGGTGGAAGCTATATTCGTGAAAATTGATGGAGGAGCCCTATTTGAAATCAAGCCACATGTTCGCATTCCTCGAACTTGTAAACGTTTCTGTGGTCTCGTAGGTAAGTCATCTATTTTTACTTTCATTCTTTTATTTTTAGATACTAAGAACACATTTTTTTTAACTTTCAGTAATTAAAATTGTTTCTGAAATATGTAGTGGATTTGCTTAGAAAGTCTCGTGTTTGTGCTAAAGATACAAATGAAGTACTTATTCGCGTTGTTGAAGAGCCTGTGACGCGCCATTTACCGGTCAATTCTCATATAGTAGGTTGGTTGTATAGCTGTTTATATCTCATTTTAGGTTTTGCTAATCTTTAGACAAACATCGGTTTTGAAAAAACAATGTTATTGTGGAACATGCAGGCCTCTCTTATAGCTCAAAGAAGGTGGTCCACATAGATGACTACGTTTCTTCCCTAAGTGATCATATGACGCCTGTTTTTGTGGTATAATTTATTTTATTAGTGAAATATAAAGCCTTTGATCTTTGAGTTTTAATTATGATGATAGATTCTTATCTATTTTCAGGTGGGTGCAATGGTAAATGGGAAAGTAAAAGAAGACCACACACATGATTATATTTCTGGTATTAAATTAAATTAAAATTTGAAATATGTTTAATTTCTTGGATCTAATTTAACCTGTTTCATTTATACATACATCAACTCTAAAATATATATATATGTCTAGGTATTTTCAGTTGATAGGCTCTAATAACTAAGGAGGAACTTATATTAAATTAAGAAAATGTAAAATGCTTTAGGGTGGATATCTTTATTTTGAATATTTCATTTATAAGATCTATATGGGTCTTGATTTTTCCAATGTGACTGAAACTTTGACTAGATTGTTTAGCCTATAATTTTATTTGGGTATTAAGATTACAAAGGATTTTATGCTAAATGATAGGGAGAATAAATTAGTCTTGCTAACATTATGTGTATATGTTTTTTCATTAATGTAATAGAATAGAACTAATTAAAATGGGCCAAAAGGAAAAGAAAAAAAAAGGAAAGAAACGGAACAAAGTTTCCCTTCTTGTTTTGGAGAATGACAGTGGAATGGAGTGGAAGTTCTTTTTGATGGATTTTTGAATCTTTTTTAATTTCAAGAAACTTGTTCGAATCATGTTTTGATTTGAGGATATAATAGAGAAAAGTAATGTTATTTTTTATTTACTTTGCAGTTTCTGATTATCCACTTGGTGCTAAATGCTGCGTAGGCCTTATCTGTGATGCATTGGAGCAGAAATGGAAGCTATTCTAAAATAATGAGTTACAGAAAGGGTTCTAAGTAAAATTATAAATGAGTCAAAATGCTAATTTTACCTGTTATTTAATGTAAAGAGTGTGATCGTTCGTCTCTAACTACTCGAGTTACAGACAGTTAGCAATTTTAGTACCTCAGCTACACTTTTTTATTTTCTAGAAAAAACAACTATTAATACCCATGAATTTTGCGAACATAGACAAAAATACCCATCAAACAAGAAAACTAAAGTTTTACTTATGAAAGATGAATTTCGCACGCCAAAAATATTCAAATCCTAATTTTTTGTTGATTTTTAACAAACTTTACAAATCAACCCATCCTTCATTTTCAACTCTAATTCTACGGTCTCTCTTCTTCACCAAACTTCAGCACCAATGTTCATTTCTTTGGAAATGAAAAGTTTCAATACAAAAGTACCAAAACACTTTTGAAAAGCCCTTTCCACTACTTACATCAACAACAACAAAGAAAGGTTAAATTGCCAATTAATTTACTTAATCAAGCTATACCTAGAATTTATATTGCCACAAATGTGAGCCACAAATGCGAGGTGGCCATGACAGAAGAAAATATTGATGTGACGATGACGACAAGGCTGCGAGAGGCCGCAACGATGAGCGATGAAAAGGCTACTAGAGGTGGCAACAATGCTATTAGTGGTGGTGACGACAATGCTATTAGTGGTGGTGACGATTTTATTGGAGGCGGCAATGATGAGGAAGATCGATTATGAGGTCGCGACAATGACGAACGACCATGGAGCAGGAGGCAACGATGTTGTCAAACAAGCACTGTACAAGACACAGCGACGATGAGGTGATGACAGTGAGAGGGTGATGACTGGCAGTGAGAATGGTTGTTGTAAATTCAGCTATGTTAAACTTTTGATTTTGATTATGATTCCTGTAGATATGTAAGAGTGTGTTTTTTTGGTGAATTTTGAGAAGAATAACAAGAAGAAGATTTGGGAGAAAAAAACAAAGATGCTAAAACGTAGCCATTGATGGATGGAATTTTTTAAAGTATTGTCGTTGTTGAAGTTTGGGAAAGAGAAAAGGATAGGGTTAATTTGGAAATTTTGTTAAAAAGTCAACAAAAAATTAGACTTTGGATACTTTTGCCATACGAAACCCATATTTCATGCGTACAACATTAGATTTCTTGTTTGATGGGTACTTTTGTCAACGTTCGTAAAATTCATGCATACTAATGGTTGTTTTTCCTATTTTTTAGTTTTAAATATAATCTTTAAGCGCTAAAGCAAAAAGAGGAAAAAAAAGCTTTTTTGTTTTGTTTAAAAAAGTCTTTAAACACTAAAGTTAAAAAATAAAAAATGACTATTCTTTTTCCAATTCTCCAAACCTTCCCCCCTCTTTTACAAAAAGGCTTTCGAGATATGATATAATTTTTTGAAATCATAATTAGAAAAATGAGATAAAAACATTAATTTAAGAAACATTGTATTACAGATAAATTATTATAACTTCTAAAATTTAATTATGATATTAGAATAAATGACTATTTGTACTCATAAAAAATGTAAATGCTGACAAATGTATCCATAGAAGAAGAAAATTCACCTTGTAACCACGGAAGATGATCTCCGTGTGCCAAAAGTACCCTGACGTTGATTACGCACTTGGTCCATTAGTAACCAAACCTAGGTGATAACAAAATCCCTCCAAACCTATCTACGTGTAACCCAATTTTTTTTATTAAGAAATGGGAAAAAAATCCTTTCACGCCCTTCTGTGCCCTAGCAGAACTCCGTTGCCGTCGCCACAACCATCCCAAATTGGAGAAGAAGATCAGAGCACCTCCATTCCGCGACAGAGACAGTTCCCCAATTTAATCAAGTTGTTGCTTCACTACTCGTAGCCCACAATTGTTGCTCCACCAAGAACAAAGGTATCTCATTACTAGTTTTTTCATTTTAGAATGATTCTGGGACTTTTCCGGATATTCTGATTATTTTTTATGGGCTTGAGAAATGCTAGACATTTGGATTAGGGTTAGATTTTTTGTTGCTATGTTGTTATCTGTAATTACATGAAATGGTACCTTAGATTATACTGTATTGCTTGCAAGGATGACCACTGTCCATATTACTCTGTGTATTAATCATAGAGGAAGATTTGAGCGAGATCCATGTGGGAAGCTTGTGTATGTTGGTGGGGAACTAATAAAGATTGAGAGAGTTAATGTGGATACGCTCAATGGATTTTTCATAAATGATTTGCTGAAGGACATTAGGTATACATCCATTACTGATTTTATTGGCTAGAACCTGATAAGTTTGATAATGTGCTAAAATTGTTAAAGGCTTATATGGACATAGTTAAGTTGTATCAGGCTACTGTGAAGAATGGTAACAAAATTGACTTATACACAGAGCACCATGTAAATGATCATGTTATGGTTGAAGACTTGTGCTAAGAGAAATTCAACTCCAAAGAAGACTCCAAGAAGAAGACTTATAATTGTTGAGAATGATGATGATGTTGAAACAGTGGGTCATGTACAAATTTTGAAGGAGGCCCAGAAAGGGGAAGAGGCCCATGAAGCAAGCAACCAGGTTGAAGTTGAGGCCCAAAAAGAGGATGGTGGCAATGTAGCCCAACAAAGATCTTCAGTAAAACATATGTCTTAGCCTTTCACAACACCTGTGTAACCAGATGAGCCACCTTCTAATCAATCACATCCTTCACAGCATCCCAATGAGCAAGATTTGCAGCCAATTCATACTGTTGGTTTAACATCTCTAAGTGCAATTTTTGCCTCAGTATCCAGTGAGAATGAAGTCCAAGCAGCTGAACAAGTAACCCAATACATTTTACAGTTATATAGAAATTCATTTTCACAATCAAACCCTGAATCATACCCAATTCCACCCTCTGATACTAACAGTACTCCTCAGAATAACCAAACCAACCCAGGTGAGTAGGTTGAGGGAAGGCCTAGGTGAATAAGAGAAGATCAGCAAAGAAGCCTCCTCCTACTAGATAATCCTTCATATCCAACCCCGATCCTAACAAGCTTTCATCCATCTATGTCCCTGTTGACGTGGAAGAATTCTCGGATAAAAATGCTGGACATCATTGCTATAAGTCAGAAAAATTGAGAAGTATAGCAAGTGATGAAGATGCTTGTCAGCCTCTAGTCTTTCCTCAAAACAATGTTGATGCTTCTGTTAGCCAAATTCGGCTAGAGTTGGTGATGAAGTTTGAAACACTCAACCATTTCAAAAAGGCAATTCAAAAGTTTAACATCAACATTGGAAGGAGCATATTCTTTTCTCGATGTGATTCAACCAGAAGCAAGGCAATCTGCTATGATAAGGAATGCCCGTGGCAAATATACTATGCTAAAAGGTCATTTTCCCTGAGTTATCAAGTCAAGATATTTGTCAATGAACACACCTGCAGCAGAGATAACCATTGTAAGTCAGCTGACAAAAAATGAGTTGTAGATGAATTAGAAGAGAGAATAAGAGTCCAACCAAATATGACAGTGAGGGATGCTGACCAATTTTTCAGAAATGAGTATGATGTGCTGATTAATGAAAGAAAAATTTATAGATTGATGGTCAAAGCAAAGAAGAAGATAGCGGGTTCTGAGATTGCTCAATATGCTAGGCTCTGTGATTACACAAATGAGATACTGAAGACTAACCCGAGGTCCATGGCGAGGATACACACTAATCCACAACCTGATTCAGACCCTTTATTCCTAAAAATTTATGTATGTTTTGATGCCTCTAAAAAGGAATTTCTTGGAGGATGAAGACCATTTATAAGGTTAGATGGGACTTTTCTCAGAGGGTACTATGGGGTCAGTTGCTTACAATCATAGGACAGGACGCAAATAATCACATATACCCTATTGTATATGCCATTGTAGAATTCGAGAACAAAGCCAGGTGAAATGGTTTTTAGCAAGGTTCTGAAAACCGAACCAGTCATCGAACTGCTCTAATTACTGGTTCACTGGATCATAGGTTCAACCGGTTTGACCGTGGTTGAATCGAAAAAACTGTTTTATAGTAAAATAAAAAATAAAATATAAATAAGCACATTAAAACATAATTATAGTCTAATATAAATATACAATGCACAAGTTAAAGATAGAAAATATTGTCTTAATGTAGCTAAGTCAAAAAGTAAAACAAATTGATAGTATTGCACAACAAACACAACAGGATCTGAAACAAAAACACAACAGCTGAAACAAAAAAAATCTAGCACAGAGGAGGGGCAGCAAGTCGGCAGAGATCGAGAGCAGGGACAGTGCAACCAAACAATGAACAAAACTAAAAAAACTTTGAATCAGTAACATAGTGCAAATTCAAGAAACTTTAATAAAATTTAACTATACAAACAGACAATAAAGCAGTAATAGAGTTATAAATCTAAAATTTATCATCAAATATAATCAGTGAGCAAAGCCAATCAATCAAGCATTGACTGGGCATTCGAGAAAAAGAAAGAATAAAAAAGAATATTTAAATCACAGCAACAACACAATAACACCAATTGAAACATTTAAAAAGAAAGCAACCAAAAAGAATATCTAAAAATCACCAAGGTTGAAAACAATAATTTGATCTCAACAAATTAAAAGCTAAGCTTCCAGGAAAGTGAAGAATACCCAAACCAAAGAACCTTCAATCACAGCTTAAACCAAAATTCAGAATCCCCTCAAATTGAAGCAGCAAGCAACTTGAAAATCAAAGAACCAAAAAATAATAGATCAACGAATTAAAAGCTAAGCTTCTAGGAAAGTGAAGAATAACCAAACCAAAGAACCTTCAATCACAACTTAAACCAAAATTCAGAATCCCTTCAAATTGAAGCAGCAAGCAACTTGAAAATCAAAGAACCAAAAAATAATAGATCAACGAATTAAAAGCTAAGCTTCCAGGAAAGGGAAGAATACCCAAACCAAAAAACCTTCAATCACAGCTGAAACCAAAATTCAGAATCCCCTCAAATTGAAGCAGCAAGCAACTTGAAAATCAAAGAACCAAAAAATAATTTTCAATAAAAGATTCAGATCACCAATCCTAACCAAAAATTCAATTTGAGGGGATTCTGAATTTTGGTTTAAGCTGTGATTGAAGGTTCTTTGAACCAATAATCTCAACTCTCAAGTTCACAACAAACAACATCCAAAATTCAAAGTTTAGCAGTTCACAGTGTCACAAAATCAGAGTTCACAAAATCATGTCACAAAATCAGAGTTCACAAGATCAGACTTCACCTAGTTCACAAAATCAGACTTCACAAAATCAGATTTCACAAAATCAGAGTTCACAAAATCATGTCACAAAATCAAAGTTCACAAAATGAGTTCACAAAATCAGAGTTCACAGTTTCAGAATTCAGAGTTCATCATGTCACAAAATCAAAGAGCATCAGAGACTCAGAGTTCATCACAGCATCAGAGACTTAGAGTTCATCACAGTATCACAGTATTCAGAGTTCATCACAGCTACTCAATGAACAATCATAAGTTCATAACTAAAATAAAAATTACCTGGAACTCGAAGGCTTTGTCTCAGTTTCGAAGGCACCTTCACGCTTCAACACTTCAACCGAACATGCAGCAGGCCAGTAGGGAGAGTGGGAGACAGACAGCGACGCCGACACGAGTGGTGACTGGTCGAAGGAAGGGATTGCGCGACGGAGCTGACTGCGCGACGGAGCTGACTCCACGACGGCGAACCCGTGTGGCCGTGTGCGCCGGTGAGATCGTGATGGGTGATGGCGTTCTCTACTTCTCTCTGAACCTTGATGAATGATGAGAATGGTGAAGCTGAACTGTGAAATGCGAAGGGCGAAGGCATTAGGGATTCAGATTTCACTTTCAGAACTCAGCAGAGAGAATAGAGAAGCCTCAACGTTCATCACATTTAGCCATTTAGGGTTCCAGAGCTCCAAACGGCAGCGTTTTGCTACAAAACTAAAAAATCGGCCCGGTCACGGTTTGGTTCGACCGACCGGTTACCGGCCGGTTCACCGGTTCAATCCCGGTTTTTAAATTTCACAGTTTTCCTTGTTGTTCGAACCGTTTTAGTGTCCGGTTCACAGTTCGACCGGTTCGACCGACCGGTTCGAACCGATTTTTAGAACCTTGGTTTTTAGAGATACTAGAAGAGGACCTTGGAGATTTTAGAGAAAATGAGTTTAACTTCATGTCAGATATGCAAAAGGTACCTAATATATTTAAGGATTTTAGTGAGTTAATATATTCTGTTTATTGATATGAATTTTCTGTATATTCGCATGATTAGTGAGTCCTGTTAATGAATTATTCTGTTAGTAATTAGGGAGCCCTGTTCGTGATTACTGAGTGCTGTTCTTGAATTGTTCTGTTAGTGATTATTTTGATCTGTTCGTGATTAGTGAGTGTTGTTCATGAATTACTTGCATGATTATTATTGATCTGTATTGTTTCTTATTTAGGGTTTATGGTTTTATTTGAATGAATTACTTGCATGATTATTATTGATCTATATTGTTTTTAAAATTTGCCACTTTTTTTAATTGTTCTGTTGATTTGTATTAGTTGTTGTTAGGAAAGTAATCAGGATCTTTATTGTTGGTAATGTCGTTTGCTGTTACGGGTTAATACCTGCCCTAGGAAAAATGTATCCAGGGGTCAACCACAAATTTTGTGACATGCATATAGAGCAAAATTTTAGAAAGAAATAGTATGACTTACAGATGAAAATGTGTATGTGGGCATGTGCGAAGGCCACCATAACCCAAGATTTTGATGCTGCCATGGAAAGGCTTAAAAAAGTCAATGCTCGGGTTTGGAAATACCTAGACAAGATTAAACCCAAGAAATGGAATAGAACTTATTTCAGTGAATACCCAAAGATGGACAACTACACGAATAATAATTGTGAGGTATTTAATGGTAAAGTTAAGAAAATGAGGAAAAAATCCATCATCATCATGCTTGAATAAGTCTGATGCCATGTCATGAGAATTATAGCAAGGAATAAAAAAACACTAATTTGATATAATGAAATATTAGCCCCTAACACAACAGTGGATACTAGAGAGGGAGAAAAGGGAAGAAATAAATGGAGGCCTCTTCTAACTGGAGATGATGTTGGAAATGTGTACAAAGTTCAGTGTTTACCTGTAAAGGTTAGTGTGGATTTAGGCAAGGAAACATGAATCTATAGACTATATATGGTAATTGACTAGCCTCCCTTGAAGGTAGGAGTGGCAAACGGGCCTAAACCTTCCGGGTCGGCTCGCATAACCTGCCAAAAAAGGCAGGTCAGGATGAAAAATTGGGACCGCCAAATAGCAAAAGCCCTTTTAACCCGCACCGCTTAAACTGTGGGCTTTGGTGGGGGCGGGGCGGGCTTCCCCACTGGGCTTAGTATTTTTTTGTGTGGGGGGTATTTTTACATTTTTTTTGCCAAAACCTAACTTCCCCCAACCTAACTTACAAGAGTATGAAGATAAAAATTGAGTGGTTTGGATTATGTTTATGTTACTTTGGAGACAATATTTATAATTATGTTTTAAATTATGTTTATTTTGCTTTGGAGAGAATATTTATAATTATGTTTTGGTTGAAAACTTGGTTAATAATTATGTTTATTAGATATTTATAATTACAAAGACTTTAATGTTTATGAATATAAAAAATATAATTTTTATGCCTTTAGAAATTATAAATTTATTAATATGGTTGTAAAATTATATATATTATTTAGTAGTTAATAGTAGAAAAAAATAGGAGCTTTGACGGGCTTAGCCCGCCAGGCGCAGTTAGGCGAGGCGGGGTGGGATTCTAGGACCGCCTCACTAGGCGGGGCGGGCTTCCCCACTTGCCACCCCTACTTGTAGGCATGTATGTGCTGCCCTGGCTTATAAGAACAGAAGACCTGAATAGTTTGCCCATAACTAGCTAACCATGGGCGCAAACAATGCAACCTTTCAGTATTTAAGGCCTCCAGTTCTAAGCCAAGAGTTTTGGGAGAAGCTAGACACTGTGCCTATTCTGCTACCTTGTTATAGGAAATCTATTGGGAGACATTCTCTCAAGAGAGATAAGAGGAATGATGGCCCTGCTAAGGTCCCTGACCCCCACAGAATGGAGAGAAGATACGAAACTATTGTTTGCAAATATTGCCTTGAAGTACTTTAAATCAATGTGAAATTTAGCTTAGCAAGTTAATTTTGTCTATAATGAACTATATTTTTTGCAATACACTACAATGAAAATCATGTTATTACAATTACATATTTTGTTTGTAGCCTGGTCACAACAAGAAGAGTTGTAAGAAGAGGAAAGAAGCAATGGCTGGAGGAAATGGTGCACCTCAGGAACATGTAGCTGCGGGGGATGAAGATCCTAATCTTTTGGCCGAAATGTACTGGGAGAAAACCTTAGAAGTTGCGGATGCTGAAGCAGTAGGCACTGGTGAGGGAAGTGGTTCAGCAACACCATAGGCCGCAATTGTAAGCGCCATTTTATTTGATGCACATTTCATTTGTCATTAACAATGTAATATTCTGCAAATACGTAATCTATTGCTTCTTGTATCAACTCCAGAAAATTCAACCAAATCTCCCACTGAACCCTGCAACAACCAAACAGCCTGTTAAAAGGAGGAATGTTAAGAGACCTCCCCTAAGTGCTCCGCCATATACTAGGTCTCCCTCTACAAACCCTCCCACAACCAACTCAGAAACAACACCCATGGTTACACCCCCAAACAATGCAAAGTGCTACTGCTGGGACTACCACACATTTTATGTAGTTTATGCCTACACCTGGTGCAACATCAATTATTAGAGGTAGAGGAACATCCAGTGGGCCCAGTAATATTGTATCAAGCGGGAGCAGCAACTCAACTCCAATACCATAGATATTTAGTTGATAGAAACTATGTTGTTTGGTGCATTAGTTTAATCCTGTTTTAGAACGAATTAGACTTTTGTGCTTGTTTTGTTAGTATTTTTCATGTGATCAAGAGAGATAGTCAACTCTTTTGTTTCATTATGGTGTTATGAGGTTCTCAAGATAGACCCTAGACTTTTTTATTTCATTATGGTATTATGAGGTACTCTTTTAGAGATACTACACTCTTGTATTTTTTTTTTATGAATCCACAATGTGTTAGATGTTGTATATTGTTTTAATCTTTAAAGACATTGTTATGGAATTAGAGCTTTGTGTTTCAATTATGTATGACAGGATTTAATTCATGTGAAATGCATATTTTGTACTCTAATTCTTACCGAACCTATTTAGTCAAATAAGGCAAACATTCATGGTTAGTTATGTCATCTGATCAATCATTCATGGGTACTTCTGTCAAATATAATATAACAAAAACTGAAAAAAATTGCATTGGTTAACTTCTTGTCATTCTTAACAAGAAACAATGGCCATAAACAACAAGGGTCTCCAAATTGCATCAATCCTATATTTTGATAGTTAAATACAAGTTACAAGCTAAACAAAACACAACCTTCAAAGCAATGGTTACAAGCAACACTCTACTTGTCCTAATTTCACCCCTAAGTTTTTTCATCTTTCTTGCCATCATGGAGAATGCTTCATGATTCTCCCCTCTAACTATAGTGATTGTCAATCCATCTTCATATCTTGCATGAGAATGTTCCGTATTCTTTTTAACTAACGATCTTTCCAGACCCTCCCAATCTTCTTCGCTCTTATCCATCCACACAAAGTATTTGCAGCCTCTTGTCTGAAAAATCAAAATACCCACACCCATCCAAATGTCAATAAAAATTCAAAAAAATGGTAACCTTCACAAAAAGAAAAAGCTAAGCCATTACCTTCCAGAGAGGACATCGGATGACTCATCTATTTTGGTTTGTTATCGTATCAGATTCCATCAACGCAACCTCTAGTGCACAGAAGCATTCCCATCAAGCTTATTTTCCTTCTTCTTCCTCAAAATCGACACATTGCTGTAACTTGCATTACTCATAGCAGAGTTAAATCTACGCAAAGACATGTCTAGGGGTTAAAGGATTTTTTTTGTCGGTGTCCGTATTTGAGGAACAAATGAAAATGAAATGGTTTCAATTTCTGGGTTAGGGTAAAAATTGGAGAAGAAAGACATGCTAAGGTTTCAATTTTTGTATTAGGTAACTCTAAAATGGTCAGAGGTATACGTTAGGTTACACGTAGATAGGTTTAGAGGGGTTTTGTTACCACGTAAATTCAGATACTAATGGAGCAAGTGCGTAACCAACGTTAGGGTATTCTGGCACACAAAGATCATCTTCCATGATTATAAAGTGAGTTTCTTTTTTTTTATGAGTACATTTGTCAGTATTTACATCTTTCATAGTACAAATAGTTATTTATTCATGATATTATATGGTTAGTGGGTGATTGAAGCCGATCATTTGTCAATGTATGTCTAATTTTGTTTATTAACAGATTTTAATTTGGTTAGAAGGGTCATTACTACTCTAACTTAGTTTCAAACTCATTAATTTCAAAGAACCTTAAACACAGTTAGGATTAACTGAGTTCAATTGGAAAAAAAGCTTTCAAGAATACTTTTTAATTTATCTAGATTAGTTTTAAAAATTAATTAACAAATTAAAACTTAAATCATAATCTAATCCTAATTTTACACACCTAAATATGGATTAAGCTCTGAAGTTCAAACTTAAGCATAGGCATTTGTAATCCGGGTATATTTGCCTTTTTATTTTTTGCACCGGATTTGTTTCTAGATCTATACTTTTAAGTTTTAACTTTAAAATTTTGCTTGAAATAGTTGTATTAAAGAGAAGTTAGCATTTACAAAAAAAAAAAAAGAGAAGTCAGCATTTGACTCCTTATGATGATCCCGAGCATCTAAGTTAAGGGTAATACTACTGTGATGAAAGCAATTTTTTTCAGCATGTGAAGAATTGATGTGGTGTCATTAGATGGGTGACGCGTATGAGGAATGTGGCCACACACGCAGACAATTTCTATCACACAGTGAGAAACTACATGCTGGGTGTAGGAGAATGATTAGGTAGAATATATTAATATTGTCTTAATTCTTGTGATTATGTTTATTGGGATTTTAGATGGGCTACCAAATTATTTTGTAAGTGTGGGCCATATTTTCAATGTGAGTTTATGGAAAAAAACTTATTTGATTGACATTTTCATGACAATACAAAAATTGATTTCTTGAAAAACAACCTTGTATTTCACTATTAGAAAACTAGTTATTACAGACGGATATTTCCAACGGATTTTATCCCACTGAAATACAGAGGAAATTTCAGAGAGATTTTTTGTCGGAAAACAAAAAAATGGATTAGCATAAATTACAGACGGAAAATAGAATCCGTCGATAATTTCGTCGGAAAAATTATTTTTTTTCCGTGAGAAATGGTTACAGACGGAAAATCCGTCTGTAATTAAATAGACAAAACGATGCGTTTTATTAAATTATTACAGACAGAAAATCCGTCTGTAATTTAAATTTTCCGTCGGTAAATATTAAGATAACACTAATCTTATCTCTATCCACTCGATCCATTTACACTCCACCCATATCAAATCCTCTCTCCGTCACCGAGTTGCTTCTTCTCTCCGTCGCACCAATTTCTTCTGCCGCTGGCGTCACAGATCCCTCTCCATCGTCCCTTGCGTCGTACGGGCTCCCTCCGCCACCGCATCCAACCCTAACCCCAGAGCTTCATCGCGCCTCCAACCCTAATCCCAGAACTTCGTCGTGCTTCCAACCCCTGCTTCGCCGCTCCCTCCATCGACGCTCCCTTCGTCTCAAAGCCTCCGTCGTGCTCACTCTGTCGTAAGCCTTCAAACGTCGCTCCTTCCTCCATGACTGAAACCCGTAACGCTCTGCTTTTTCTCCTGCGTCGTGGCTTCACCTTCCTCCAAACAAAATTGAAAAACCCTAACCTGGAGGCCTTCCACTGCAAACCTACCGATCCCTAATTCCGTCTCATCATCAGAGGTAAAATAAAATCCCTTTCGCCCATTTCAACCCTTCTCCACGCCCAACAGTCTCTATATCCTCTCTCTAATTCAATTGTACAATTTTATTTTCCTCTTTATTCTCTCCCTTTCGATGTTCTGTTTTTATTCTGCTGAGAATTGAAATTGCTGGCTGAATTAGCTTAATTTTAGGTCTTCTAATCACCTTTCAGTTTTATTGTTGTTCCTTATTTTTCGATTATTTTATTGCCGCAGATTGAAAATGAGTAGGCGTGGGAGCAGAATAGTCTACGTTGGGAACCTCCCTGGTGATATTCGTGAAAGAGAAGTAGAAGATTTGTTTTCAAAGGTACTTTGCTATTTTCATTCGTGAAAGAGTTTGATTTTTCATTTGCTTAATACTTACCAATAGAAACTACTTTACACCTTGTTCATTTTTCCCTATGCCTTGTCGTGGTTGTATTGGTGTATTGCTAACTTAGGAGTATTAAACATTGGAGTATTTATAATTTGGATCTCTCTAACCCTTTAGTTTGATTTGGTATTCTTTAGTATACTTTTCTGAGTCTAGTATCTATATGCAGGTACTTGGTGAAGCTTACCAGGTTTTAAGTGACCCTAACAAGCGTGAAGCATATGATAAATATGGAAAGGAAGGAGTACAAGAGTAAGTTCCTTCTACCTTGAATGGTTGAGAATAAATTGAGTAACTAATAGTGGATTGCAAGTAATTAAGCTTCTTCAAATAATCAAATGACTATGTTATTTTATTGCAATTGGGAGCTAAGTCATATAGATTCCGTTCAATATGCTAGTGTTTAACTATTTTTTTATCGTCTTTCATTTAATTTCCTCTTCTTGGTAACTATATTCAATTATTAGACAGATAGAAATGTAACCGGAAATATATTTGTTCACCGAGTATACTCTTTTCGTATGTTTGTCTGTTGACATTAGTTTGATTTGAGCCCAGAAAATGGGGTTTATTGTAATTCCTGTGGAGAAAGATAAAGAGAGTCAACAACGAAGCTGTTTTCCCATAAATGGGGTCAAATTACATGGATCAAATGGCACTACTATGTCTTATATCGATAAGCAAGTTATTTTATTATAAATCATTTTTAATGGTTTCGTCAATGCTGTTTCTTGGTTTTCCTTACTTAGATTATTGGGATACCTTCTATCAAATCTCTGTATTAGGGCTCCTAAAGGTATTTATTGGTTTTAATTTAGCCAGCATCTCCTTTAGGGATGACGGGGTTAACATCCTAGCTTGCTTATAGTTCCTGTATAATGGTTGCTCCACCACCTTGTGTTAGATGCAGTTCTAAGCAACTATATATAAGGAAATAAAAGTGCTTCCTTGCTAACAACTATAGCTTTTGGTGTTGTGTCAAGTGGCTGATCCAACAATCAGTATTACTCCGACTTGCACATGAAAAGAGAAACGGGTAGAAATTTTTTGTTTTAATTTAAGAAGAGTTACTCTTAGGATTCATTGGGCATAACATCCTAGTCCACAATGTTTGTAATTAGCTCCTTATGCTAGATATGGTTTTCAGAAACTATAAGGGACTAAAGTTGCACTCTCTTGGTTTAAATATACCTCTTTTTCCTGTCTTTCTCTATGATGGCCAAAAGACACTTAAACGATGTGAGATGCTGCAAGCTTGTTCTTCAAGAGGCTTGTTTTCTCCCTGCATAAAATCTCACACTATCCTTTTGTGACATTCTTCTTTCCCCTCCCCTCTAGTACTCAGACCTTAAAATGAACTGCTATAGATCTCCCCTTGCTACCTGGCACATGGGCAGGAGGTTATATTCTCATTCTTCTTGCCTTTATTCCATATCTTCCCTCTGCACTTTCCTTAGGTCTAGCATTTTTTGTTTTCCTTTTTCCATTTTATTTTGTTTTATTATTATTATTATTTGGGAGGGGGGTTGTTTATGTAATGTGGGCAATGTTTTATTACCGCAAGTGGTTGAACCTGAGTTTACGTTTCCTTTTGAGATTAGTTAGAACTTACAAACTAGACCTAACCAATTCTCACTATGAAAACATATTTAGATAGGGTTGCAGAACCTTTGCTTAAACAATAACGATAACTTGATCTATTCAGATTTGTGAATGTTGTCTCCTATATTGGGTTATCAAAATTGTATTGATGAACTAATGCCCCAGGGACCTTTCTAGATGCTTCTGAGTTCTGACAATATTTTGATTTTTTTTTTGTTTCTTTTTTTATCAAGGATCTTAACAGGCTTTCTGTTTGTTAATTAAGGAAACCTGTATGAACACTGATTTTTCTTTTCCGTTTTTCAGCGATTCAATGATAGACCCTACAGCTGTATTTGGAATGGTTTTCGGAAACGACCTATTTGAAGATTACATTGGAGTACTAAGCTTAATTTCTATGGCAACTATAGAAATTGAAGACAACATTCAGGATCCTGAAGCTCAGAAGCAGAGGTTTCTTGAGAAGTTGAAAGTAATTATCTCTTACCAGTTGTCCACACCTACTCTTCCTTTTCCCTTCCCCATATTCAAGTAGCTGAATCTGTTTCATACTGTATTATCACCAGGAACGGCAGAAGGAAAGGGAGCTAAAGCTCATTTCAAGTCTCAAAAATCACCTGCAACCATTTGTTGAGGGTCGAGTAGATGAATTCATTAGTTGGGCAAATAAAGAAGCTATCCGTCTTTCAACAGCTGGTAAATGCCGTATTTTGAATACTAATATTGTATTGTTTAACAATGGTTGACAGTCTAGACTTTTCAGTAACTTACATTTGTGAAATGAGCTAGTTATGTATTTAAAGCTTTTTGAGCACTGTTAGAGGTTTCAATGTGAAAGGGCTTAGGAGAACCTTTCTTGTTGATGTATACCATAAGGGCTTCCTATTTAGTTTCACTTGATCTGGAGGTGCAAATATTATTTTCATCTTTCAATATAAATGGAATTACTGAAATAATTTAAAGCTTGTTGATCAAGTTTAAGGTTTTGAAATTTGAATGGTTTGATATGTTATTTGAATGACATTATTTCCCACTAAAGGAAGATGTCTAAATTATATCTTCGCTACATTTGAAAATATATAATATGGTGTTAGTTTGGTATCGTCTTGGCACTCTATAATTGATGCCGTAGTAAGATTATGAAGATTCTTGTTATGTTTGAATTTTATTAACCTGTGCTGAGGTTCTACTAGTGGTTGTGCCTTATTAATACTTGACTAGCAATTAACTCATTCTATGCAATGAGGGTTCCTTGGGTCTCAATATAGCAATCATTCTTGGCCTCATGCTGTCCAACCAAGAATACAGCATAGATCTCATGCCCTTCTAGTGGACAACATAACCATACATGTCATTAGGTTGCATTTAATGGGAATTTAAATGATAGAGAAACCCTTTTCAGCTATCTGGTATCTGAGACTAGGATGTGAATTTGGACTTTCGAATCTTTTTGCTATTTTTTCATGTAAATCTTATTTTCAATTATTGATTTCATCTCTGAACATGGAAAGGTTCCCCTTGGACAAGATCATTTGAAAATCCATATGACCATGTCTCCTTCTGAGGTAAAATGCGTATACCAATTGAAAATGAAGGGCATGAGTGAAAATCAGACAGGTTCATCTTTTATGAACTAGAAATCGAGTCAATGAGGCAATGATGCTCTTTATGAAATCGAGTTAGTCCTGTGTTCTAGCTGTTAAATACTAACTGCTAATTGTTTGGTTTCTGTTTAATAGCTATTAAATTTACTGCGTTCTTTACTTAGCATTCTTATTCGGGGAATGATCACTTATTCATATTATGGAAAACTGTTAGTGCGAGAATGCCTTTGGTGTACAGTAGAGTTCATTTTCATTCTTACTTTGTTTCCTTGAACATCTCTGTGTGGAAAGCTAAATATTATAACCGTCTCTATTATATTCACATATTTTAACTGTCTTTTTTTGGTTAATTGACAGAACATATGTCAGATATGAATTTGAATGTCTTCCTGGCTACATGAAGGGTCTAGCGACATGGGAGGTGAGGTTCTTTGTGTCTAACTAGATGTTTCTTTACAATTTAACTAGAAATGTTTCTTTATTTCGAACCACTCTTTCATTCTCACTCTCATTTCTTCAATGTTGTTGCTTCCCCCTTCTAACATTGTTCCTTTTTTACTATGTTTTTCATAAATATTGAGCTTTGACTTCCTCTTCTTATGATGGATGATAGCACAAATTGCTATTAAGTAGTGGTATTTGTTGAAATTTGTATTCTTTTGAATCATTCTGTGCCTGCCAGCCAGCAGTGTTCTTTTCTGATTTTTTCCCCCTCCTAAGGAAAATCATATGGTGATGCCTGTCAATACATATGTTGTAATATCACATTAGTTTTACTGTTTTATGTCATTATTGGTTATGTGCTTTAGAATAGATGTGTGTCATACCACTTGTGTTTGTTCAAACAGGTTAAATTCTCCAACCACATTTGAAATGCCACTGGAGGTTTTGGGCCATGAATTGCAGTTTACTCAGGTATATTTATCTTTTTCAAGTATACCTTCTATAACTATCCCATTTTGTTGAGAGGAAGGTACTTTGAAGAAGGTGTTCTTTATGGAACTGGTGAACAGAACTTGCATTATATATATATATATATATATATATATATATTAAATAGTCTTAATGCAGGTAGATTAATAACAGCTAACACTTTTGTTCGTTTAGTATATTGAAGTTACATTTTCCTTTAAGCCGAGCGAGGTTTGCCTTAGTTGATATGATTTATGTCAGGCAAGCTGAAATTTTGTACAAGTAAAAACCTTCTTGAGTAGTATCATTGGTGTAGAAGAGGCTCATATTGTTGCCCTAGTGACTCTATGATTCTGCTCGATAAGTAGGTACTGTCGATATCCTCGGAAATGATTAGATATATACAATGCTATAGGGAAGAGTCCCCTTGGAAAATTTGCAAGTCATGATTGATAATTTTTCATGAGCTTAGAATTTTTATATTTTTTTACTTCGGGATGTTCTCTTGTTTCTTTAGCTTCTAGGATTTGAATTCATTATTCGATTATTTACCCCCCGAAGTTTTCCTTTTTCTTTTTCCTCTTTATCTATAAAATATTTGACAATGCCAATTTTGTTTTGTCAGGATCCCAGTTCAAAGCACTTAGGAACAAAAGTGTGGGATTCATCACTTGTTTTTGCCAAATTTCTTGTAAGTTGTTGATCCTCCTAACATTTTCTGAACTGTCCTGTCATAAATATAATTTAGTTTTAGAATCTAAACATGGTTTTAATGAACTTATTTAGATATTGCATCTAATTTCTCTCACCTTCTAATATCTTAAGGTGTATCTTTATTTATTTTTTTCAGGAACGGAATTGCAGAAAGGGAAGGTTTTCTCCAGCTAAACTTAAAGGAAAACGTGTAATTGAACTTGGAGCTGGCTATGGTGTTTCTGGTTTTGGTAATGTTACAAATGATTTTTAATGTTTGGTTAGCCTATTAATTAACTCGTCCTATATGGACTCCCTTATTGAAAATGTTATGTAAGTAACTAATAAGTTTTTAATCAGCTGCAATAATTACAATAAAAACTAAGAGAAAAAATGCTAAAAAAAATAAAGATTTTCTTTAATAGATAATTAAATACTTATTTAAGAGAATGTATTATTTTATTTTTATTAATTTTTAACATAAATTATATTATTTTATTCTTTTCACACAAAAACCTCTTCATCATAGAATTATCTAACATTTTATACTTTTCAAGTGTCCCATTTGCTTCTTTTTAGCTGTGTAAGCAATGACATGAAGGATTAAAATAATTATTAGCTGTTGGTTGGATTCAAATTTTGTAACAAAGAATGTGAACTCTTCGAAATGTGTAGAACTACTTGCGCAAATAAAGCAAGCATTGGCGAGCTAATTGTTCAATGTGCATGCTTATTAATGCACAAAATGAGTTAAAATTAAACCCCACTTCTATAATAGTGTATTTATTTTTGAGTTATTTTTATTGAGAATTGAGAATATCTTCCTCTTTATTTCTTCTCTTGTTGTTAAAATTAAACCCCACTTCTATAATAGTATAATACCAACTTTCATAATTGATCAGCACAATAACCACCACCTATCACTTTCATAATTCTTCCTGATCCATCAGAACATCACAACTCAGAGTATTCAGGTATTGTTTTTTCTTGTATTGTTGTCTTGCATTGCTTTAAACTACTATGATCACATTTTCAATTACATATATGAAGTTCAATCCTGTCATTTAAAACTTAACTATATAGGAAATTTTAAGAACTTGGAGGTTAATTACTTGCAATTATCTAACCATTCTTGTCCATGCTTGGCTTTGCGTGTCAGGAACATTCTTGATCACATATTAATTTCTTGTTGCTATTTCATTTGGATTAATTTTTTGACAGCTTGCAGATGTGTGTTGCTTTTTGTCATAATTAACACAGTTAAATATTAAAGCACTCCCAAGCTGTTCATGTCACCAACTTGTGGAGGGACTTCTCCAGTGAGTTGATTGTGGAAAAGATCAAGTGCTTCTAATTTCAATAGATTCCCAAGAGAAGATGAGATTTCACCTGAGAGATTGTTGTAACTGAGGTCTAAACTGATATAGAGATTTTTGGCATTTTTCAATTTCTGTTTTAATATGGAGAATAACACAGCTTTTAGTATGGTTGATAGTTTTAGTATGGTTGATAGTTTTAGTATGGTTGAAAAATATATTGAGGATTATAGTTGATGTATCAATACATTTTCTTTATGCTTTGAATTATATTGATTTGCTTGTTTAATATAGTACCTTTCTTTTAGTTTGATAATACGATGAATTTGTTTATTTTTTGAAATATTATAAATATTCGAATATAAATTAGATAAAAATTTGTATTAAATTTATATTTATTTTGTATGAAAACAGGTTTATTTTGTAATTAGAAAAAGTAAAAAAAATTCTATTTTACCTTACAGACGGATTTACAGACGGATTTTCTGTCTGTAATCATATTTTCCAAAGTTTAAATTACAGAGGGAAAATCTGTCGAAAAATCCGTCTGTAATTACAGACGGAAAATCCGTCCGAAAATTTGTCTGTAATTACAGACGGAAAATCCGTCTGAAAATCCGTCTGTAATTACAGACGGAAAATCCGTCTGTAATTATAGGCGGAAAATCCGTCTGAAAATCCGTCTGTAAGTTTGTCGCCTTCAGGAAATGGAAGGAGAATTTACAGAAGGAAAATCCGTCGGTAACTGGTAAAAATCCGTCGGTAATTTTCCGACGGAAAAAAATCCGTCGGTAAATAATTTCCGACGAGGCTTTTACAGAGGGACAAAATCCGTCGGTAATTTCGTCGGTAACCAAAAATCCGTCTGTAATATATACCAAATCTGTCTATAAATCTGTCTGTATTAAACCATTTTCTAGTTGTGTTTATAACATATGAATAATGTACAATGATATAAGTTTTTTATATTATAAACAAAGAAACGTAAGATTAATTTGTTGTCGAATAATTTATTATTTATAAAACAAGGATATATATTTTTTTTCAAAGAAAGTCATGATAAGGAATTTAATTAGGTATTTAAAATAAGTTTTTAAATATATTTTATTTTATTATTTTTTATGTATTATTTACGGCACCAATGATGAGCGGATAATTTATACGCTTTTTGGCATTATTTTTAGGTAGTTTTTAGTAAGTTCAAGCTACTTTTAGGGATGTTTTCATTAGTTTTTATGTTAAATTCACATTTCTGGACTTTACTATGAGTTTGTATATTTTTCTGTGATTTCAGGTAATTTTTGGCTGAAATTGAGGGACTTGAGCAAAACTCTGATAGGAGGCTGACAAAGGACTACTGATGCTGTTGGAATCTGACCTCCCTGCACTCGAAATGGATTTTCTGGAGCTACAAAACTCCAAATGGCGCGCTCTCAACGGCGTTGGAAATTAGACATCCAGAGCTTTCCAGCAATATATAATAGTCTATACTTTATTCGGGAATTGACGACGTAAACTGGCGCTCAACGCCAGTTCCATGTTGCTGTCTGGAGTAAAACGCCAGAAACACGTCACGACCCGGAGTTGAACGCCCAAAACACGTTACAACTTGGAGTTCAACTCCAATAAAAGCCTCAGCTCGTGGATAGATCAAGCTCAGCCCAAACATACACTAAGTGGGCCCCGAAAGTGGATTTATGCATCAATTACTTACTCCTGTAAACCCTAGTAGCTAGTCTAGTATAAATAGGATAATTTACTATTGTATTAGACATCTTTGGTCTCAGTTTTGTTTTATTCTTCATCTTAGAAGGCTATTGATCACGTTTTGGGGGGCTGGCCATTCGGCCATGCCTAAACCTTTCACTTATGTATTTTCAACGGTGGAGTTTCTACACAGCATAGATTAAGGGTGTGGAGCTCTGCAGTACCTCAAGTTTCAATGCAATTACTACTATTTTCTATTCAATTCTCCTTATTCTTATTCCAAGATATACGTTGCACTTCAACTTGATGAATGTGATGATCCGTGACACTCATAATCATTCTCACCTATGAACGCGCGTGACTGACAACCACTTCCGTTCTACCTTAGGCCGGGCGCATATCTCTTAGATTCCCCAACAGAATCTTCATGGTATAAGCTAGATAGATGGCGGCATTCATGGGAATCCAGAAAGTCTAACCTTGTCTGTGGTATTCCGAGTAGGATTCCAGGAATCCGGAAAGTCTAACCTTGTCTGTGGTATCCCGAGTAGGATTCTGGGATTGAATGACTGTGACGAGCTTCAAACTCCTGAAGGCTGGGCGTTAGTGACAGACGCAAAAGAATCAAGGGATTCTATTCCAACCTGATTGAGAACCGACAGATGATTAGCCGTACTGTGACAGAGCATAGGACCATTTTCACTGAGAGGATGGGATGTAGTCATTGACAACGGTGATGCCCTACATACAGCTTGCCATGGAAAGGAGTAAGAAGGATTGGATGAATGTAATAAGAAAGTAGAGATTTAAGAGGAGCACAACATCTCCATATGCCTATATGAAATTCCCACTATTGATTTACATAAGTATTTCTATCCTATTTTATTTTCTGTTTATTAATAATTTTCGAACTTATCCATAATCAATTATTATCCGCCTGACTGAGATTTACAAGACGACCATAGCTTGCTTCATACCAACAATCTCTGTGGGATCGACCCTTACTCACGTAAGGTATTACTTGGATGACCCAGTACACTTGCTGGTTAAGTTGAACGGAGTTGTGACCACACATAGTTGTGAACCATGGTATTGGCATCATGATTTTGGCGCCATTGCCAGGGAAAGAAAAAGCAATGAATTTTACAAAATACAATAACAAAGGAATCACAATTTCGTCCACCAAGTTTTTGGCGCCGTTGCCGGGGATTGTTCGAGTATGGACAACTGACGGTTCATCTTGTTGCTCAGATTAGGTAATTTTCTTTTCAAAAAGTTTTCAAAAATCTTTCAAAAATATTTTTTTATTATTATTTTCGTTTTTCTAAAGTATATTTTCAAAAAAAAAATAATAAAACTATAAAAAAAACCAAAAATATTTTGTGTTTCTTGTTTGAGTCTTGAGTCAATTTTTAAGTTTGGTGTCAATTGCATGCCTTTAAAAATTTTCTTACATTTTTCGAAAACTCCATGCATTCATAGTGTTCTTCATGATCTTCAAGATTGTTCTTGGTAAGTCTTCTTGTTTGATCTTGATGTTTTCTTGTTTGGTGTATTTTCTTGTTTTTTATATGCATTTTTTGTTTATTAGAGTCCATGTATTAAAGATTTCTAAGTTTGGTGTCTTGCATATTTTCTTTGCATCAAAATTTTTTTCAAAATTATGTTCTTGATGTTTATCATGATCTTCAAAGTATTCTTGGTGTTCATCTTGACATTCATAGTGTTCTTGCATGCATCATGAGTTTTGATTCATAATTTTTATGTTGTGAGTCATTTTTATGTTTTTCTCTCTCTTCATCAAAAATTCAAAAAAATCAAAAAATATCTTTTCCTTATTTCTCTCCAAATTTTCGAAAATTTGAGTTGACTTAGTCAAAAATTTTCAAAATTAGTTGTTTCTTACAAGTCAAGTCAAATTTTCAATTTTAAAAATCTTATCTTTTCAAAATCTTTTTCAAAAAGTTATATCTTTTTCATTTTTTTTCTATTTTTCGAAAATTTCAAAAATCTTTTTCAAAATATTTTCAAAATCTTTTTCTTATCTTTATATCATATTTTCGAAAATTCACTAATAATTAATGTGATTGATTCAAAATTTTGAAGTTTGTTACTTTCTTGTTAAGAAAGGTTCAATCTTTAAGTTCTAGAATCTTATCTTGTAGTTTCTTGTTAGTGAAGTAAGTAATTCCAAATTTTTGAATTAAATCTTTTTATCTTTTATCATATCTTTTTCAAAAATTTTATCTTTTTCAAAATTTGATTTCAAAATATCTTATCTAACTTCTTATCTTATAATCTTTTCAAATTTGATTTTAATATCTTTTTCAACTAACTATTTGACTTTTTGTTTGTTTCTTATCTTTTTCAAAACAACCTAACTACTTTTCCCTCTCTAATTTTCGAAAATACCTCATCTTTTTTTCAAAAATTCTTTTTGTTTTAAATTTTAATTTTGATTATATCTTGTCTTTAATTTTGATTATATCTTGTCTTCAAAATTATTTTCGAAATTCTCCCTCTCTTTTCTTCTTCTATTTAATTATTTATTTACTAAGACTTCTCTTCACCTCTCTTCATCTAAAAATCTGAACCCATCCTTCTTCACTCTTCTCCCCTTTCTTCTTCTACTAACATAAAGGAATCTCTATACTGTGACATAGAGGATTCCTCTTCTTTTCTTGTTTTCTTGTCTTTCATATGAGCAGGAACAAGGAAAAAGGCACTCTTGTTGAAATTGATCCTGAACCTGAAAGGACTCTGAAGAGGAAACTAAGAGAAGCTAAACAATCCAGAAACAACCTTTCATAAATTTTCGAACAAGAGAAGGAGATGGCAGCTGAACCCAACAACAATAATGCAAGGAGAATGCTTGGTGACTTCACAAAACCAACGTCCAAATTTAATGGAAGAAGCATCTCCATTCCTGCCATTGGAGCCAACAATTTTGAGCTTAAGCCTCAACTAGTTGCTTTAATGCAACAGAACTGCAAGTTTTATGGACTTCCATCTGAAGATCCTTATCAATTTTTAACTGAGTTCTTGCAGATTTGTGAGACTGTAAAGACGAATGGAGTAGATCCTGAAGTCTACAGGCTCATGCTTTTCCCTTTTGTTGTAAGAGACAGAGCTAGAACATGGTTGGACTCACAACCTAAAGATAGCCTGGACTCTTGGGAAAAGCTGGTCACAGCCTTCTTGGATAAATTCTTTCCTCCTCAAAAGCTAAGCAAGCTTAGAGTGGATGTTCAAACCTTCAAACAAAAAGATGGTGAATCCCTCTATGAAGCTTGGGAAAGATACAAGCAGCTGACCAAAAGGTGTCCATCTGACATGTTTTCAGAATGGACCATATTATATATATTCTATTATTGTCTATCTGAATTTTCGAAAATGTCATTGGACCATTCTGCAGGTGGATCCATTCACCTAAAGAAAACACCTGCAGAAGCTCAAGAACTCATTGACATGGTTGCAAATAACCAATTCATGTACACTTCTGAGAGGAATTCCGTGAATAATGGGACACCTCAGAGGAAGGGAGTTCTTGAAATTGATGCTCTGAATGCCATATTGGCTCAGAACAAAGTGTTGACTCAGCAAGTTAACATGATTTCTCAAAGTCTGAATGGATGGCAAAATGCATCCAACAGTACTAAAGAGGTAGCTTCTGAAGAAGCTTATGATCCTGAGAACCTTGCAATAGCAGAGGTAAATTACATGGGTGAACCTTATGGAAACACCTATAATTCATCATGGAGAAATCATCCAAATTTCTCATGGAAGGATCAACAGAAGCCTCAACAAGGCTTTAACAATGGTGGACGCAATAGGCTGAGCAATAGCAAGCCTTTTCCATCATCTTCTCAGCAACAGACAGAGAATTCTGGACAAAACACTTCTAATTTAGCCAATCTAGTCTCTGATCTGTCAAAGGCCACTTTCAGTTTCATGAGTGAAACAAGATCCTCCATCAAAAATCTGGAGGCACAAGTAGGCCAGCTGAGTAAGAAAGTCATTGAAACTCCTCCCAGTATTCTCCCAAGCAATACAGAAGAGAATCCAAAAGGAGAGTGCAAGGCCATTGATGTAATCAATATGGCTGAATGCACAAGGGAGGAGGAGGACGAAAATCCTAGTGAGGAAGACCTCCTGGGACGTCTCTCAAGCAAGAGGGAGTTTCCTATTAAGGATCCAAAGGAATCTGAGGCTCATATAGAGACCATAGAGATTCCATTAAATCTCCTTCTGCCATTCATGAGCTCTGAAGACTATTCTTCCTTTGAAGAGGATGAAGATGTGACTGGAGAGCAAGTTTTTTCAATATTTAGGAGCTATCATGAAGCTGAATGCCAAGTTGTTTGGTAATGAGACTTGGGAAAGTGAACCTCCCTTGCTCATTAATGAACTAGATACCTGGATCCAACAAATTTTACCTCAAAAGAGACAAGATCCTGGCAAGTTCTTAAATACCTTGTACTATAGGTACCATGACCTTTGAAAAAGCTCTATGTGATCTGGGGTCAGGGATAAATCTTATGCCACTCTCTGTAATGGAGAAGCTGGGGATCATTGAGGTACAACCTGCCTTGTTCTCATTACAATTGGCAGACAAGTCATTGAGACAAGCTTATGGAATAGTAGAGGACGTGTTAGTAAAGGTTGAAGGCCTTTACATCCCTGCTGATTTCAAAATCTTAGACACTAGGAAGGAAGAGGATGAATGTATCATCCTTGGAAGACCTTTCCTAGCTACAGCAGGAGCTGTGATAGATGTCAACAGAGGTGAATTAGTCCTTCAATTGAATGGGGACTACCTTGTGTTTAAGGCACATGGCCATCCCTCTGTGACAAAAGAGAGTGAGCACAAAGAGCTTCTCTCAGTTCAGAGTCAAGAAGAGCCCCCACAGTCAAACTCTAAGTTTGGTGTTGGGAGGCCACAACCAAACACTAAGTTTGGTGTTAAGACCCCATATCCAAACTCTAAGTTTGGTGTTGGGACTATACAACATTGACCTGATCACCTTGTGGCTCCATGAGAGCCCACTGTCAAGCTATTGATATTAAAAAAGCGCTTGTTGGGAGGCAACCCAACTTTTATTTATCTAATTTTAATTTTATTTTATTGTTATTTTGTGTTTTATTAGGTACATGATCATGTGGAGTCACGAAAAAATATAAAAATTAAAAACAAAATAAAAAAAATAGCAGAAGAAAAATCACACCCTGGAGGGAGGACATACTGGCATTCAATGCCAGTAAGGAGCATCTGGCTGGCGTTCAACGCCAGAACAGAGCATGAATCTGGCGCTAAACGCCAGAAACAAGCAACATTCTGGCATTTGAACGCCAGGAATGTGCCTTGAGAAAAGCTGGCGCTGAACGCCAGTAACAAGCATGGAACTGGCGTTCAACGCCAGAAACATGCTACACATGGGCGTTGAACGCCCAGAGTATGCATCATCTCGGCGTTTAAACGCCAGAATGGTGTGCAAAGGCATTCTACATGCCTAATTGGTGCAAGGATGTAATTCCTTGACACCTCAGGATCTGTGGACCCCACAGGATCACCTCAGGATCTGTGGACCCCACAGGATCATCTCAGGATCTGTAGACCCCACAGGATCCCCACCTAACATATTCCCACCTTACCTCCTAATCCTATAACACTCTTCCCCATATCACACTTCCCAACAACTTCAATCTCTCTTCCCAATTACCCCCTTCACCACTCACATCCATCCACTCTTCCCCATAAACCCCACCTACCTTCAAAATTTAAAACCACTTTCCCACCCAATCCCACCCTAAATGACCGAAACTACACCCTCTCCCCTCCCTATATATACCCTTCCATTCTACTTCATTTTCACACAACACAAACCCCCTCTTCTACACCTTGGCCGAAAACACCATCTCTCACTCTCCTCCATATTTTCTTCTTCTTCTTCTTCTCTTCTTTCTTCTCTTGCTCGGGGGCGAGCAATATTTTAAGTTTGGTGTGGTAAAAGCATAAGCTTTTTGTTTTTCCATTACCATCAATGGCACCTAAGGCCGGAGAATCCTCTAGAAAAGGAAAAGGGAAGACAAAAGCTTCCACCTCCGAGTCATGGGAGATGGAAAGATTCATCTCCAAAAGCCATCAAGACCACTTCTATGATGTTGTGGCAAAGAAGAAGGTGATCCCTGAGGTCCCTTTCAAGCTCAAGAAAAATGAGTATCCGGAAATCCGACATGAAATCCAAAGAAGAAGTTGGGAAGTCCTAACCAACCCCATGCAACAAGTCAGAATCTTAATGGTTCAAGAGTTCTATGCCAATGCATGGATCACTAGGAACCATGATCAAAGTATGAACCCGAGTCCAAAGAATTATCTCACAATGGTTCGAGGGAAATACTTAGATTTTAGTCCGGAGAATGTGAGGTTGGCGTTCCACTTGCCCATGATGCAAGGAGATGTACGCCCCTACACTAGAAGGGTCAACTTTAATCAAAGGTTGGACCAAGTCCTAAATGGACATATGTGTGAAAGGAGCTCAATGGAAAAGAGACTCCAAAGGCAAGCCAGTTCAACTAAGAAGACGGACCTCAAGCCTGTGGCTAGAGGATGGTTGGAGTTCATTCAACGCTCCATCATTCCCACTAGCAACCGATCTGAAGTTACTGTGGATCGGGCCATCATGATTGGAGAGGAAGTAGAAGTTCATGAAGTCATCTCCAATGAAATCTACAAAATAGCCGAAAAGCCCTTCACCATGGCAAGGCTAGCTTTTCCTCACCTTATTTGCCATCTATGTTACTCAGCTGGAGTTATCATAGAAGGAGACATCTCCATTGAAGAGGATAAGCCCATCACCAAGAAGAGGATGGAGCAAGCAAGAGAGACCCTCCACGGATCTCAAGAGATGCATGAGGAAGCTCATCATCAAGAAATTCTTGAGATGCCTCAAGGGATGCACTTTCCTCCCAACAACTATTGGGAACAACTCAACACTTCCTTAGAAGATTTGAGCTACAATGTGGAACAATTAAGGGTGAAACATCATGAGCACTCCATCATTCTCCATGAAATAAGAGAAGATCAAAGAGTAATGAGGGAGGAGCAACAAAGGCAAGGAAGGGACATAGAAGAGCTTAAGGACATTGTTGGTCCTTCAAGAAGAAGACGCCACTAAGGTGGATTCATTCCTTGCTCTTATTTCTTTTTTTTTCGGTTTTTATGATTATGTTTATCTATGTTTTGTGTCTCTACTTCATGATCATTAGTATGTAGTAACTATGTCTTAAAGCTATGAATAAAATCCATTAATCCTTCACCTCTCTTAAAAGAAAAATGTTTTAATTCAAAAGAACAAGAAGTACATAAATTTCGAATTTATCCTTGAATTTAATTTAATTATATTGATGTGGTGACAATACTTTTTGTTTTCTGAATGAATGCTTGAACAGTGCATAATTTTGATCTTGTTGTTTATGAATGTTAAAATTGTTGGCTCTTGAAAGAATGATGAACAAAGAGAAATGTTATTGATAATCTGAAAAATCGTGGAATTGATTCTTGAAGCAATAAAAAACAGTGAAAAACAAAAGCTTGCGAAAAAAAAAAGAGAAAAAAATGGCGAAAAAAAATATAGAAAGAAAAAAAGAAAAAGCAAGCAGAAAAAGCCAATAGCCCTTAAAACCAAAAGGCAAGGGTAAAAAGGATCCAAGGCTTTGAGCATCAATGGATAGGAGGGCCCAAGGAAATAAAATCCAGGCCTAAGCGGCTAATTCAAGCTGTCCCTAACCATGTGCTTGTGGCATGCAGGTCCAAGTGAAAAGCTTGAGACTGAGTGGTTAAAGTCGTGATCCAAAGCAAAAAGAGTGTGCTTAAGAGCTCTGGACACCTCTAACTGGGGACTCTAGCAAAGCTAAGTCACAATCTGAAAAGGTTCACCCAGTTATGTGTCTGTGGCATTTATGTATCCGGTGGTAATACTGGAAAACAAAGTGCTTAGGGCCACGGCCAAGACTCATAAAAGTAGCTGTGTTCAAGAATCAACATACTTAACTAGGAGAATCAATAACACTATCCGAAATTCTAAGTTCCTAGAGATGCCAATCATTCTAAGCTTCAAGGGAAAAAGTGAGATGCCAAAACTATTCAGAAGCAAAAAGCTACAAGTCCCGCTCATCTAATTAGAATTAATATTCATTGATATTTTGGAATTTATAGTATATTCTCTTCTTTTTATCCTAATTGATTTTCAGTTGCTTGGGGACAAGCAACAATTTAAGTTTGGTGTTGTGATGAGCGGATAATTTATACGCTTTTTGGCATTGTTTTTAGGTAGTTTTTAGTAAGTTCAAGCTACTTTTAGGGATGTTTTCATTAGTTTTTATGTTAAATTCACATTTCTGGACTTTACTATAAGTTTGTGTATTTTTCTGTGATTTCAGGTAATTTCTGGCTGAAATTGAGGGACTTGAGCAAAACTCTAATAGGAGGCTGACAAAGGACTGCTGATGCTGTTGGAATCTGACCTCCCTGCACTCGAAATAGATTTTCTGGAGCTACAGAACTTCAAATAGCACGCTCTTAATGGCGTTGGAAACTAGACATCCAGAGCTTTCCAGCAATATATAATAGTCCATACTTTATTTGGGAATTGACGACGTAAACTGGCACTCAACGCCAGTTCCATGTTGCTGTCTAGAGTAAAACGCCAGAAACACGTCACGATCCGGAGTTGAACGCCCAAAACACGTTACAACTTGGGTTCAACTCCAATAAAAGCCTCAGCTCGTGGATAGATCAAGCTCAGCCCAAACATACACCAAGTGGGCCCCGGAAGTGGATTTACGCATCAATTACTTACTCCTGTAAACCCTAGTAGCTAGTCTAGTATAAATAGGATAATTTACTATTGTATTAGACATCTTTGGTCTCAGTTTTGTTTTATTCTTCATCTTAGGAGGCTATTGAGCACATTTTGGGGGGCTGGCCATTCGGCCATGCCTGAACCTTTCACTTATGTATTTTCAACGGTGGAGTTTCTACACACCATAGATTAAGGGTGTGGAGCTCTGCTGTACCTCAAGTTTCAATGCAATTACTACTATTTTCTATTCAATTCTCCTTATTCTTATTCCAAGATATACGTTGCACTTCAACTTGATGAATGTGATGATCCGTGACACTCATCATCATTCTCACCTATGAACGCGCGTGACTGACAACCACTTCCGTTCTACCTTAGGCCGGGCGCATATCTCTTAGATTCTCCAACAGAATCTTCGTGGTATAAGCTAGATAGATGGCGGCATTCATGGGAATCCGGAAAGTCTAACCTTGTCTGTGGTATTCCGAGTAGGATTTTGGGATTGAATGACTGTGACGAGCTTTAAACTCCTGAAGGCTGGGCGTTAGTGACAGACGCAAAAGAATCAAGGGATTCTATTCCAACCTGATTGAGAACCGACAGATGATTAGCCGTGCTGTGACAGAGCATAGGACCATTTTTACTGAGAGGATGGGATGTAGCCATTGACAACGGTGATGCCCTACATACAGCTTGCCATGGAAAGGAGTAAGAAGGATTGGATGAATGTAATAAGAAAGTAGAGATTCAAGAGGAGCACAGCATCTCCATACGCCTATATGAAATTCCCACTATTGATTTACATAAGTATTTCTATCCTATTTTATTTTCTGTTTATTAATAATTTTCGAACTTATCCATAATCAATTATTATCCGCCTGACTGAGATTTACAAGACGACCATAGCTTGCTTCATACCAACAATCTCTGTGGGATCGACCCTTACTCACGTAAGGTATTACTTGGATGACCCAGTACACTTGCTGGTTAAGTTGAACGGAGTTGTGACCACACATAGTTGTGAACCATGGTATTGGCATCATGATTTTGGCGCCATTGCCAGGGAAAGAAAAAGCAATGAATTTTACAAAATACAATAACAAAGGAATCACAATTTCGTCCACCAACCAACAAATATATTTTTAAACAAAGTCATCATTATAAGGAATTTAAATAGGTATTTAAAATTAATTTTAGTGACTAGGTAAAGGAATTTTTACAATGTTTAATTCATAAATCATGGAGAAATAAGTTTCAAAATATGATATTTAATTAATCAAAAATTTTTTATGAAGATTTTTATAATTTAATTTGATACATTGTCAGTGTAGAATAATTTTATAGATACATTTAATTATGTAAGATCATATCAGTAAAAATAACTATATTTTGTATTAATTATGTGAATAGTCATCCAAAAAAACAAACATAATTGTACGATAGTGTAAAATATTTTACATTATCAACATATCAAAATTAAACTCATATTTTCAAAAGGTCCAATATATTTGCACGTAAATTTATATAAAATTTGAAAATCAAAACGTAAAGAAAGAGATATACAAAAGAAAAGTGAGATTTAAATTTAAATTTAAATTAGACGAAAATTTGAGGAAGAGAAAAAATTGGACAATTATTAAATCAATTATTCTCCACATACAATCGTTTTCCTATATAAGTCTTTAAAAGTCATTTATATTCACGCGCTTCGTACCGTTACAACACGTTCTTCTTCGTTATCGTCATCATCAATACCACCTCTTCCTCCTCATCTTCTTCTTTCTTCTTTTTTCATTGGAATTTCTTCTCCTCATTTTTTTTCTCTTTCTCCTCCACATCCGTTATCTCGTTTTTGAAGATAATAAATAATTCAGGTTCAGATTGTCAATTGAACTAGAACAAAATTGATTATTGTTTTGAATCCAATCAAGTGGCTAAGGTGTGGTTCAATTCAAAAGAAAAAGTGTAGCATTAGAGGAAATATTTTTCTGTGTTTGTAGCAAATTTGGGTGTAACACGAAGATATTTGGATGTAACACGAAAATATTTGGGTATATTTTAAAAATTTTGGGTGTATTGTTATTCTGATAAGTTTTGCATAATTTATAACTCTTCTTCCTCCTCCTCCTCATCCTCCTCATCTTCTGCTGCTTCTTTTTTTTTTATCATCATCACCATCTTCTTCTTCTTCTTCTTCTTTTTCTTATTCATCTTTTTTTTGTTTTACCTTCTCAAGTTTCTTTTTATTTTACTCTCTTAATAAGAATAAAAACAAATAAATAAAATAAAGAAGAAGAAGAAACACATAATGCTGCAAAATTACTTGGAAGAGGATAAACTTACATTCATTTAACTAAAAGAAAGAAAGAAATAAATAAGGAAAAGAAGAAGAAGAAAAAAATGCAGCATTAGAGGA
The DNA here is from genome assembly GCF_014773155.1 of Arachis stenosperma. Taxonomy (NCBI): domain Eukaryota; kingdom Viridiplantae; phylum Streptophyta; class Magnoliopsida; order Fabales; family Fabaceae; genus Arachis; species Arachis stenosperma. The sequence goes on along the minus strand of NC_080380.1, from coordinate 119,116,177 downwards.
AATATTTTCTGTATTTGCAGCAAATTTTGGTGTAACACGAAGATATTTAGGTGTAACACGAAGATATTTAGGTGTATTTTAAGAATTTTGAGTGTATTTTTATTCTGATAAGTTATGTATAATTCAAAACTCTTCCTCTTCCTCCTCCTCATCTTCTACTGCTTCTTTTTCCTCATCTTCTTATTTCGTTTTCTTATAATTCTTCTTGGGAGAAAAATTAAACAAAGAAGAAAATAATACATAATGTTGCAAAATCAATACAAAGAGGAGGAGAAAAAAAATGCAGCAATAATAACAACAATAAAAAGAACCACGATGAGGATTGTAACACCCTAATTATCCTACGCTTTACCTCGCGTTGTAAATCAAAGTTTAATCAAAGGTTACGACAGTTCTAAGCTCATACATAAATTATATAAAAAGAATTAATATAATCTAGAAGCCCAATGAAGAATATAGCTAAAAAACAGGAGTTAAAAAGCACAAAACGTACTAACGAAGCTACTAACTTAAATCACAAGAAATAGATACAATATAACAAAATATCATAGTATAATATCATAAGAATCTAGTCACGGCTCGCGAAGTTTAAGCCGACTAGCTATATATATAGATATTACAGAAGTCTAACAGTAAAAAGAGCTTATACAAGTTTTGTTCTCTCAAATACAAGCCTCTAGGCAAAAACAAAACACAAAAGTGAGAGATATCTACAAAATAAATCAAAAAGACTCCAAAGGTATCCAGATCCTTCGCTTCTATCACCATCCAAGCAACTCATCGAGGTGGGTTGCGACCTGCATCTGAAAAACACAACAGAAATATGGTATGAGAACCAGAGGTTCTCAGTATCGTAACAGTGCCCAATGATGTAGGATATAAGACCCTGGGACGCCAAAGGCAATCCTAGACTTTATATCCATCACAAGATTCAACTTAAGGCATAACTAAAATAAATAAGCATAATATATGAATATTATCATAAATAAATAAGGTACTCTATCTTAGGGATTTCTACTCTATCCAAACACCGCTGTCCCACAGCCTTCACCAACCTATCCTCCATGCGATCCCATTGCCACCGCCTTCCGAACCTCCTCAACCCTAGTAGAAAACACAGATAATTTATAAGAACCGGATTTTTCATGGATAAAATCATTTAAATGCCCAAATTAAATTCCGGAAAGTTAGGATGAGAATTTGGGGATTTAAATATGATTTTTGGACTCAGTAGGTCCTTCTGAGTCAGAAAATGTGTTTTTTGTGAAAAATCTCGAACCGGCAGTCGAACCGGTTGAACAAATTCAAGTCTGCCCAGTACTGCATGAGAAAAACTGGAAACAGTCAAAAACCTTAGAAAAATATTAGAAATGGAAAACCGGACGTTAATATTAAAGGTTTCGCCCGAAATTAGACCAAACGGGCTAAAAATGCTAACAGGTTGGACCAGACCCAAGTTGGTTCCAAGCCCGATATATATAAGGTTCATTTAATGAACCAAATCAGCAGCAACACTCAAACACACCCACACTCACGCTGAAATGAGGAGAGGAAGAAGAAACCCTCTTTTGGCACTATTTATCATCTTCTTCCCAAGCTCATATCTTGAGCTATAGAGCTCCGATCGCCGCACCGTTTGCGACCACGCGTTCCTTGTGAAGATCTCTACAAAACCCATACAAGAAAATGGAGAGGTAACCACGGAATCTTTTCTATTCTTCTCCTCAAAGTTTCGAGTTTTTAGGGTTTTGGCTAAGTGAGGTTTTGTGATTTTTGGGTGTTTAGGTTCACTCTAGCCTTTGATTGATGTTGGTTTTGGCTTCCAAAACTGTTGAGCAAGGTAAGAGGTATTGAAACTCTTGTGAAATTTCAATTATAATGAGCCCTAGGTTGATTTACGATGGTTTATGTATATATAGCTTGTTTATGGTGATGTTTGGAGCTTGTTGATGCTTGTTGGAGGTTCTTGGTGGCATAGATTGTGCTTGAAAGCTTGTCTTGGGCTCAATTTGGGGTTTTGGTGCATATTGGGGATCGGCCAAGGTATGGTTTCGGTTTTCTCTATGTAGTATATAATATTCATGGACACTTAGGCTAGTGGCCCATAAGATAGGTTTGAAAATTGATATGTTATTGATGATTGGTTGGCTTATGATGTACAATGAATTGATATTGTTGTTGATGTTAAATGATGATGTTGAGATATGATGGTTTTGGATGAATGAATATTGTTGGTTAATAATATGAAGCATGGTTGAGCTGATGATGAAGATTGATAGTGATAAAATGATTATTGGTGGATATGTGTTTGGAATGTTATATATGCTTGATTAGTGAGGTTAAGAATGATGAAATAGGATGGAAAGATTGGTATTAATTGTTAAAAGTGAACTAAGGGGGTAGAATGTGTTGTAGAGGAAAGTTTGGTATGGTTTTGATTGGTTTGGGATATGAGAATTGGTAAATTGGGAATTTAAATTTGGTTTTTGGTGAACTTTGCCTAATCATAACTTTTGCCTCGATTTTCAAAATTAGTTGAAATTTATTTAGAATTAAAGCTCATTGAAAACCCTTTCAATCAATATAAATTTTGCAAAATTTGGAATTTTGTAGAGGAAGTTGTGGTTATTCAAAGTTGGTGTTGAAAATCTGAAATTCTGCAAAGTTACAGAATTTCAGGATTTTTGATATGTGCGCACGCACAATCCTGCAAAAATCTTATTCTGTGTGGACGCACAGACCTGTGTGTACGCACAAGCAGGAAAAGGCTCTCTGCTTGTAGCGTTAGCACAGCTTGTGTGCGTGCACATCAATGAAGAATTACGACCTGTGCATGCGCACAGGGCTGTGCGCACGCACAAGTCGGGAAGGGTCATCCGTTGGGGGCGCTCGCACAGCCTGTGCGAGTGGACAGGCTTGTAAATTTTAGTACCTGTGCATACGCACACCCCTATGCGTACGCACACTTTTAAAATCTTCCTGGGCGTGCACGCGCACACCCCTGTGCGTACGCACATGCCCTGTTTCATAAATTTAAACTTTGTTTTCACCTATTTCACCTTCCCAACAAGGTTGTAAGCTTCTATAACACCATTTTAAGGCTTCTGGGCTTAATTTTGAGTATGGAATATAGGATATAGGCTAAGGGTTTAGTTGATGATTATTATGAAAAATAGATAAACAGAGGCTTAAGTTTCTAGTGTACTGAGGATGGGTTGGCAGAGTGAGGCTGAAAAATGGAAATGTTGAATTGACAGTGGTTGAGATGAGTCGAGGACTCTGAATGAGATTATGAGAAGCTATGCGCCCGGCAGGGACGGTGGTTAATCCCGCCTGTCGAGGTAGCGGCGGCGGCGTAAGGATGGTGGTTAATCCCGCTTGCGCTTAGATGTGAGGTCGGTGGCAATAGTATCCCGCTCGCATCCCTTCGGATCTCTAGAGCGTACAGGCGCAAAACCCTAGATAGTGATCCGAGCACTATATCTCGGGGGTTCCCATATGATGATTCCGAAGGGCAACATCTCCATGGAGATGTGTCGGGTTGGCAGTTGAACCGACAATGTGATATCACAGTCAATAGGGCAGGCATTCATCATGTGCATTTTCTATCTATTTATTTGCTTTGCCGACTTGCAATTGTATGCTTATTTGTATAACATGTATAATTGCTACTTGTATTACTTGTCTTATATGCTTTTACTTGTGATTTACTTGCAATGTAATTAATTGTGCTTTCTACTGGGATTGAAGAGGTTTGGAAGGCGGTGGCGATGGGATCGCATGGAGGTTAGGTGGGTGAAGGCTGTAGGACAGTGGTGTTCAGTTAGAATAGAAATCCCTTAAGCTAGAATACCCTGTTTAGTTGTGTTAAGATTTATATAATTATGCTTATTTAATTTAGAATGCTTTAAGCTTGAATTCTTGTGATGGATATGGAGTCTAGGATTGCCTCTGGCATCTCGGGGTCTTATATCCTACATCACTGGGCACTGTTACCATACTGAGAATCTCCGGTTCTCATACCATATTTTCTATTGTGTTTTTCAGATGCAAGTCGCAATCCACCTCGGTGAGTTGTTTGGGTGGCAACAGAAGCAGGTGATCTGGATACTTCTTTTGAGTCTCTTATGTTTAATTGTATATGTCTCTCACTTTTGTATTTTTATTTTGGCCTAAAGGCTTGTATTTGAGAGAGAACAAAACGTGTATAAGCCATTCTAAACTTCAGTTTCCTTTTGTCGGTATATTTGGCTAGCCGGCTTAAACTTCGCGAGCCGTGGCTAGTTTCTTATGATATTACACTATTATACTGTTATCCTTGCTTTTGTCACATCTGTTTCTTTGACGTTAAGTTAGACGCTTCGTTATTTCATTTTGCGCTTTTAAATCCTGTTTTTGAATTATATCCTTCATCGGGCTTCTAGATAATATTATTCCTTCTATATATCATATGTATGAGCTTAGAACTGTCATAATCCTTCATTAATCTTTGCTTTACGACGCGAGGTAAAGCTTAAGCTAATTGGGGTGTTACATTTAGTGGTATTAGAGCGGCTCGTCCTCGTGAGCCTGAGGGATGGACCGATTGTGCTTCATTGCATACTCTGTGTGTCTTTTCTTTGATGCTATTAGGTTATCTACTTGATATTTCATAACATGCTTGTTTGTGAGTGCCTATTTTGGGTAATTGAAACACTAGGCTTTTGATACTGGGACTGATCACCTCGATATCGATTGTTTGGTGTAGACAGAAAACCCAATGGCCACTCGCGGACTAGGTCGAGCACGTTCACGAGCGAGTAGGGATGCGCGACTGGCTGATAACCATGCCGAGTTCATGGTTGCGATGGCGACTTTGGCGAACACCATGGAAGCGAATGTTGCTACGTATCTGCAAGCTGTACAGAGATTAGCCCAACTGGCAGGAAGTGGAAACGAAAATGGAGAAGGTGCTGAGGACAGCTTGAGAGGCGTTTCGAGAATTCTAGCTGCTTTTCAGCAAGCTGGCCCGCCGGTTTTCAATGGTTCAACAAACCATATTGAAGCAGACAACTGGTTCCAAGCTGTGGAGCGTGCGTTGCTGACTCAACATGTACGGTATGACCAGTTCGTAGAGCATGCAGCTTATCAACTAGTGGAAGAAGCTCAGCAATGGTGGCAACGAGAGCGCCGACTGCTACACCAACAGAACGTGAACATTACCTGGGCATTATTCGAGGGAGCTTTCTACAAGAAGTACTTTCTTGAGTCATTAAGGGAGGCCAAAGAATTGGAGCTCTTACAACTGAAGCAAGGGTCCATGACTATAGCAGAATACACCAGCAAGTTTGAGGAACTCTGTAGGTTCTCGAGGATAAGTCAGGCTACTTCTGGGTCTTATGAGGGTTGAAAATGCATCAAATACGAAGTAGAGTTGAGGAAAATGTCAGACTTGTTATGGCTCCATTGGAAATGAGGAGATTCTCTGAATTGGTGGACAAGGCGAGGGTTGTCGAAGAATATGCAAAGACAGTAGCCTCGTCAAGGAACACTCATGGAGGGAATACTAGTAGGGAACTCGATGATTATCTCGGACCAATGGAACAGAACTTCAAGAAAGATGGACATACTCCTCAGCATCTGCAAGGTCAAGGGAAATTTAGAAGGGGCAAAAAATCCCAGTTTCATCAGGCGGAAGGAAATAGTCGATGCTATAATTGTGGGAAACCTGGGCATATATCTAAGCACTGTCACCATGGGAGTAACCGAGATAAGGCTCAGAATCAACAGTCAGGCTGTGTGTGTACCGTGGATGCACGTGATACGACGGGGTCGGACCCTCCGACGAGAGGTAAGCGTGTTCTTTGAATATTCTATATTGCTTGGATCTGAGGATAGCCTAGTTCTATCTCTGCAAAGTCGCCGTTAGGATTACAAGGGCTTAAAGTTGAGTTGGGGGTAAACCATGGGAAAGGAGGATTCTAGTGGCGGTAGTCGAGGATTTCGGACTAGTAATGAAGAACGATCAGAGTGGACATGCCAAAATGGTTTACAGGTATCATTTGTATACTGAGATTATGAGACGCTATGCGCCCGGCAGTGACGGTGGTTAATCCCGCCTGTCGAGGTAGCGGCGACGGCGTAAGGACGGTGGTTAATCCCGCTTGCACTTAGATATGAGGTCGGTGGCAATAGTATCCTGCTCGCATCCCTTCGGATATCTATAGCGTACAGGCGCAAAACCCTGGATAGTGATCCGAGCACTATATCTCGGGGGTTCCCATATGATGATTCCGAAGGGAAACATCTCCATGGAGATGTGTCAGGTTGGCAGTTGAACCGACAATGTGATATCACAGCCAATAGGACAGGCATTCATCATGTGCATTTTCTAAATGTTTGTTTGCCATTCGGCCATGCCTAGACCTTGTTCTTATGTATTTTCAATGGTAGAGTTTCTACACATCATAGATTAAGGTGTGAAACTCTACTGTTCCTCATAAATTAATGCAATTACTACTGTTTTCTATTCAATTCAAGCTTATTCTTGTTCTAAGATATCCATTCGCACTTCAACATGGTGAATGTGATGATAAAGTGACACTCATCACCATTCTCACTTATGAATGCATGCCTGACAACCACTTTCGTTCTACCTAAAAACAAGCTTGAATGCATATCTCTTGGCCTCCTAGTTCAAGACACATGGTTGCCTCTCCTGACAATAGAGCCTTCCATTCCGTGAGATCAGAGTCTTCGTGGTATAAGCTAGAATCAATTGCCAGCATTCTTGAGATCCGGAAAGTCTAAACCTTGTCTGTGGTATTCTGAGTAGGATTTGGGATGGGATGACTGTGACGAGATTCAAACTCGCGAGTGTTGGGCGTAGTGACAGTGCACAAAAGGATCATGGATCTTATTCCGACACGATCGAGAATCGACAGATGATTAGCCCTATGTAACCCGTAGCCAGACCATTTTCACTGAGAGGACGGACGGTAGCCATTGACAACAGTGATCCCCCAACATACAGCTTTCCATGGAAAGAAGTACGCATGACTGGATGAAGGCAGTAGGAAAGCAGAGATTCAGGAGGAACAAAGCATCTCCATACGCTTATCTGAAATTCCCACAAATGAATTACATAAGTATCTCTATCTTATTTTATGTTTTATTCATCTTTTAATTATCAAAATCCCATAACCATTTGAATCTTCCTGACTGAGATTTACAAGGTGACCATAGCTTGCTTCAAGCCGACAATCTCCATGGGATCGACCCTTACTCACGTAAGGTATTACTTGGACGACCCAGTGCACTTGCTGGTCAGCTGCACGGAGTTGTGAAGAAGTGTGAAAATCACGATTCCGTGTACCATATTTTTGGCGCCGTTGCCGGGGATTGTTCGAGTTTGGACAACTGACGGTTCATCTTGTTGCTTAGATTATGTATTTTTCTTTTTATTTTGTTCTTCAGAATTTTTAAGAACGAATTCTAGAGTTTCAGATGATGCGTTCAAAGCGCCCAATGAAGAAGGATTTCTGGCATTTAAACGCCAGCCAAGTCTTGGCTGGGGGTTTAACGCCCAAAGAGGTAGCCAAGTGGGCGTTAAACGCCAGAATGGATACCATTTTGGGCGTTTAACGCCAGGATAGCACCAATGAGGTAATTTTGTATTCAATTCAAATATTTTTCAATTTTTCAAGCTTTAAAACTAATTTTTCAAAATCTTATCTTTTTCATATCCTCTCTTATCAATCATATCTTTTTCAAAATCAAATCTTTTTCATTTTTCTTTTAATATTTTCGAAAATCCTTGCTAACAATTAATGTTGTGATTCAAAAATTTCAAGTTTGTTACTTTCTTGTTAAGAAAGGTTCAATATTTGAATTTTAGAATCTTATCTTTTAATTTCTTGTTAGTCAAGTCATCAATTTTAAAAATCAAATCTTTTTAATTGTTTTTCAATCATATCTTTTTAAAATCATATCTTTTTCAATCAAATCTTTTTCTCAATCATATTTTTCAAATTCTAATTTCAAAATCTCTTTCTAACTTCTTATCTTTTCAAAATTTATTACCTCCTATCTTTTTCAAAACCACTTAACCACTTTTCCACTTACAATTTTCGAAAATCACTAACCACTTTTTCAAAAAAATCTTTTTAATTAACTAATTATTTTAATTTTAATATTCGAATTTCTTCTCTCTCCCATCTCTTTCTATTTAATCACTAACACTTATCCTCCTTTGATAATTCGGACCCCCTCTCTCTCTCTATAAGTTCGAATTTTTCTTTATCTACCTCATCCTTCTATTTTTCTTTTCCTCTGACATATCAAGGAATATCTGTATTGTGACATAGAGGATTTCATACTTTATTTTCTTCTCTTTCATATGAGTAGGAACAAAGATAAAGGCATTCTTGTTGAAGCTGATCCTGAACCTGAAAGGACTCTGAAGAGGAAGTTAAGAGAAGCTAAAGCACAACTCTCTAGAGAGGATCTGACAGAAATTTTTGAAAAAGAAGAAGACATGGCAGCCGAAAATAACAACAATGCCAACAATGCAAGGAAGGTGCTTGGTGACTTTACTGCACCTACTCTCGACCTCTATGGGAGAAGCATCTCTATTCCTGCCATCAGAGCAAACAACTTTGAGCTTAAGCCTCAATTAGTTTCTCTGATGGAATAGAATTGTAAGTTTCATGGACTTTCATTGGAAGATCCTCATCAGTTATTGGCTGAATTTTTACAAATCTGTGACACTGTTAAGACCAATGGAGTTGATCCCGAGGTCTACAGACTTATTATTTTCCCTTTTGTTGTAAGAGACAGAGCTAGTATATGGTTGAACTCACAACCTAGAGACAGCCTGAACTCTTAGGAAAAGCTGGTCAATGCCTTTTTAGCTAAATTCTTTCCACCTCAAAAGATGAGTAAGCTTAGAGTGGAAGTTCAAACTTTCAAACAGAAGGAAGGTGAATCCCTTTATGAAGCTTGGGAAAGATATAAGCAATTGATCAGAAGGTGCTCTTCTGACATGCTTTCAGAATGGAGCATTATAGATACATTCTATGATGGTCTGTATGAGTTATCCAAGATGTCATTGGACCATTCTGCAGGTGGATCTATTTATCTGAAGAAAACGCCTGTAAAAGCTCAGGAACTCATTGAAATGGTTGCAAATAACCAGTTCATGTACACTTCTGAAAGAAATCCTGTGAATAATGGGACAACTCAGAAAAAAGGAGTTCTTGAGATTGATACTCTGAATGCCATATTGGCTCAGAACAAAATATTGACTCGGCAAGTCAATATGATTTCTCAGAATCTGACTGGATTGCAAACTGCATCTGGCAGTGCTAAAGAAGCCTCCTCTAAAGGAGAAGCTTATGACCTTGAGAATCCTGCGATGGAAGAGGTGAATTACATGGGAGAATCCTATGGAAACACCTACAATTCTTCATGGAGGAATCACCCAAATTTCTCATGGAAGGATCAACAGAAGCCTCAACAAGGCTTCAATAACAATAATGGTGGAAGAAATATGTTTAGCAATAGCAAGCCTTTTCCATCATCTTCTCAGCACCAGACAGAGAATTCTGAGCAGAGTCTCTCTAGCTTAGCAACCATAGTCTCTGAGTTATCCAAGACCACTCTCAGTTTTATGAATGAGGCACGGTCCTCTATCAGAAATCTGGAGGCACAAGTAGGTCAGCTGAGTAAAAGAGTTACTGAAACTCCTACTAGTACTCTCCCAAGAAATACAGAAGAGAACCCATAAAGAGAGTGCAAGGCCATTGGTGCACGAAATTGCAATCACACTTTTGCAATCCCGCACAACTAACCAGCAAGTGCACTGGGTCATCCAAGTAATACCTTACGTGAGTAAGGGTCGATCCCACGGAGATTGTCGGCTTGAAGCAAGCTATGGTTATCTTGTAACTCTTAGTCAGGATATCAATAATTATCAGGGTTGATTGTGAAAAGTAAAAGAACATGAAATAAGTACTTGTTTTGCAGTAATGGAGAACAGGTTGAGGTTTTGGAGATGCTCTATCTTCTGAATCTCTGCTTTTCTAATGTCTTCTTTTTCAAGCACGCAAGGCTCCTTCCATGGCAAGCTGTATGTAGGGTTTCACCGTTGTTAGTGGCTACCTCCCATCCTCTCAGTGAAAATGTTCAACGCGCTCTGTCACAGCACGGCTAATCATCTGTCGGTTCTCAATCAGGTTGGAATAGAATCCAGTGATTCTTTTGCGTCTGTCACTAACGCCCAGCCTTCAGGAGTTTGAAGCTCGTCACAGTCATTCAATCATTGAATCCTACTCAGAATACCACAGACAAGGTTTAGACCTTTCGGATTCTCTTGAATGCCGCCATCAATTCTAGCTTATACCACGAAGATTCTGATTAAGGAATCCAAGAGATATCTACTCAATCTAAGGTAGAACGGAGGTGGTTGTCAGGCACGCGTTCATAGTTGAGAATGATGATGAGTGTCACGGATCATCACATTCATCCGATTTAAGAACAAGTGATATCTTAGAACGGAAGCAAGCATGATTGAATGAAAAAATAGTAGTAATTGCATTAATCCATCAAGACACAGCAGAGCTCCTCACCCCCATCCATGGGATTTAGAGACTCATGCTGTAGAAGATACAATGAGAAACGTGTAAAGTGTCATGAGGTTCAGATACAATGTCAAAAGATCCTATTAATAGTGAACTAGTAACCTAGGGTTTACAGAAATGAGTAAATGACAGAAAAATCCACTTCTGGGCCCACTTGATGTGTGCTTGGGCTGAGCATTGAAGCATTTTCGTGTAGAGACTCTTCTTGGAGTTAAACGCCAGCTTTTGTGCCAGTTTGGGCGTTTAACTCCAATTTTTATGCCAGTTCCAGCGTTAAACACCGGGAATTCTGAAGCTGATTTGCAACACCGGTTTGGGCCATCAAATCTCGGGAAAAGTATGGACTATTATATATTGCTGGAAAGCCCAGAATGTCTACTTTCCAAAGCCGTTGAGAGCGCGCCAATTAGGCTTCTGTAGCTCCAGAAAATCCACTTCGAGTACAGGGAGGTCAGAATCCAACAGCATCTGCAGTCCTTTTCAGCCTCTGAATCAGATTTTTGCTCAGGACCCTCAATTTCAGCTAGAAAATACCTGAAATCACAGAAAAATACACAAACTCATAGTAAAGTCCAGAAAAGTGAATTTTAACTAAAAACTAATAAAAATATAATAAAAACTAATTAAAACATGCTAAAAACATACTAAAAACAATGCCAAAAAGCGTATAAATTATCCGCTCATCAGCCATCAACAAAACCAAAATGGCCGAATGCACAGAGGAGGAGGAGGAGGACGTGAATCCCAGTGAGGAAGACCTCATGGGACGTCCTCTGGACAAAAAGGAGTTCCCTATTGAGGAACCAAGGGAATCTGAGGCTCATATATAGACCATAGAGATTCTATTGAACCTACTTCTGCCATTCATGAGCTCTGATGAGTATTCTTCCTCTGAAGAGGATGAAGATATTATTGAAGAGCAAGTTGCTAAGTACCTTGGAGCAATCATGAAGCTGAATGCCAAGTTATTTGGTAATGAGACTTGGGAGGATGAACCCCCCTTGCTCACCAATGAACTGAATAACTTGATTAGGCAAACATTACCTCAAAAGAAATTGGATCCCAGAAAATTCTTAATACCCTGTACCATAGGTACCATGACCTTTGAGAAGGCTTTGTGTGACCTGGGGTCAGGCATAAACCTCATGCCACTCTTTGTAATGGAGAAACTGGGAATCTTTGAGGTACAAGCTGCAAGAATCTCACTAGAGATGGCAGAAAAATCCATGAAACAGGCTTATGGACTAGTAGAGGATGTGCTAGTGAAGGTTGAAGGCCTTTACATCCCTGCTGATTTTATAATCCTAGACACTGGGAAAGATGAGGATGAATCCATCATCCTTGGCAGACCTTTCCTAGCCACAACAAGAGCTGTGATTGATGTTGACAGAGGAGAGTTGGTCCTTCAATTGAATAAGTACTACCTTGTATTCAAGACTCAAGGTTCTCCTTCTGTACACATGGAGAGGAAGCATGAAAAGCTTCTCTCAATACAGAGTCAAATAAAGCCCCCACATTCAAACTCTAAGTTTGGTGTTGGGAAGCCACAACCAAACTCTAAGTTTGGTGTTGAGAGGCCACAACCAAACTCTAAGTTTGGTGTTGAGAGGCCACAACCATGCTCTGATTATCTGTGAGGCTCCATGAGAGCCCACTGTCAAGCTATTGACATTAAAGAAGTGCTTATTGGGAGGCAATCCAATTTTTATTTATCTATGTTATTTTATATTTTCTTTAGGTTGATGATCATGTGGAGTCACAAAAACAATAGCAAAAATAAAAGCAAATTCAAAAACAGCATTAAAAATAGCACCCTCTGGAGGATAAGCTTACTGGCATTTAAACGCCAGTAAGAGTAGCAGAATGGGCATTAAACGCCCAGTCTGGCACTATTTTGGGTGTTTAACGCCAGAAATGGGCACCAGACTGTCGTTTAACGCCAAAACAGAGCACCAAGTTGGCATTAAACGCCAGAAACAAGCAACAGCTTGGCGTTAAATGCCAGGAAAGGTATAAAAGCTGGTATTTAACGCTAGAAACAAGTAGCAGTCTGGCGTTAAACGCCAGAATTGCACTCTAAGGGCATTTTTGCACGCCTAGATGGAGTAGGAATGAGAAGTCCTTGACCCCTCAGGAACTGTGGACCCCACAGGATCCCCACTTACCCCACCTCTCTCTCTCCACCTCACACAACTCTATAACACTCTACCCAAAACATCACTCACCTATCAAATCATATTCTCTTCCCTATATTCTCTTCACCAATCACCTCCATCCCTCTTCCCCAAAAATCCCACCTGCCTCACTTTCAAATTCAAACACTTTTTCCTCCCAAACACACCCAATTCCATTTGGCTACTCTCCCTCTCTTTCCCCATAAATACCCCTCTTCACTCCTTCATTTTCACACATCACAAACCCTCTCCTACCCCCTTGGCCGAACCTATCTCTCCCTCCATCTCCTCCATTTTCTTCTTCTTCCCCTTCTTTCTTTCTTCTTTTTCTCGAGGACGAGCAAAGCTTTTAAGTTTGGTGTGGTAAAAGCATTGTTTTTTGTTTTTCTATAACCATTTATGGCACCTAAGGCCAGAGAAACCTCTAGAAAGAGGAAAGGGAAGGCAGTTGCTTCCAACTCTGAGTCATGGGAGATGGAGAGATTCATCTCAAAGGTCCATCAAGACCACTTCTATGAAGTTGTGGCCAAGAAGAAAGTGATCCCTGAGGTTCCTTTCATGCTCAAGAAGAATGAGTACCTGGAGATCCGACATGAAATCCGAAGAAGAGGTTGGGAAGTTCTCACCAACCCCATTCAACAAGTCAGAATCTTAATGGTTCAAGAGTTCTATGCCAATGCATGGATCACTAGGAACCATGATCAAAGTATGAACCCGAATCCAAAGAATTGGCTTACAATGGTTCGGGGGAAATACTTAGATTTCAGTTCGGAAAATGTAAGGTTGGCGTTCAACTTGCCAATGATGCAAGAAAACGCACGCCCCTACACTAGAAGGGTCAACTTTGATCAAAGGTTAGACCAAGTCCTCATGGACATATGTGTGAAAGGAGCTCAATGGAAAAGAGACTCAAGAGGCAAGCCGGTTCAATTGAGAAGACCAGAACTTAAGCCTGTGGCTAGAGGATGGTTGGAATTCATCCAATGCTCCATCTTTCCTACTAGCAACCGATCTGAAGTGACTGTAGATTGGGTCATCATGATCCATAATATCATGATTGGGGAGGAAGTTGAAGTTCATGAGATCATACCTCTAGAACTCTACAAGGTGGCTGACAAGTCCTCCAATTTGACAAGGTTAGCCTTTTCTCATCTCATTTGTCACCTATGCAATTCGGCTGGAATTGACATAGAAGGAGACATCTTCATTGAAGAGGACAAGCCCATCACTAAGAAAAGGATGGAGCAAACAAGAGAGCCTACTCATGGACCTCAACAAGAGCATGAGGAAATTCCTCATCAAGAAATCCCTGAGATGCCTCAAGGGATGCATTTTCCTCCACATAATTATTGGGAGCAACTCAACACCTCTTTGGAAGGCTTGAGTTACAATATGGACCAACTAAGGGTGGAGCACCAAGAGCACTCCATCATTCTCCATGAGATTAGAAAAGATCAAAGAACTATAAGGGAGGAGCAACAAAGGCAAGGAAGAGACATAGAGGAGCTCAGGCGTTCCATTGGATCTTCAAGAGGAAGAACTAGCCGCCATCACTAAGGTAGACCCATTCTTTAATTTCCTTGTTCTTAGTTTTTTGTTTTTCGAATTTGATGCTTTAGGTGTTATCTATGTTTGTGTCTTCACTATATGATCATTAGTGTCTAGTGTCTGTGCCTTAAAGCTATGAATAATTCCATGAATCCTTCACCTCTCTTAAATGAAAAAAAATGTGCCTAATTACAAAAGAACAAGAAGTTCTTGAAATTAGTTAAATTATTTTGATGTGGTGGTAATACTTTTTGTTTTCTGAATGAATGCTTGAACAGTGCATATTTTTTATAGTGAAGTTTATGAATGTTAAAATTGTTGGATCTTGAATGAATGATGAACAAATAGAAATGTTATTGATAATCTGAAAAATCATGAAATTGATTCTTGAAGCAAGAAAAAGCAGTGAAAAAGAAAAAAAAAGTAGCGAAAAAAAGGGTGGCAAAAAAAAAGAAAGAAAAAGAAAAAGCAAACAGAAAAAGCCAATAGCCCTTTAAACCAAAAGGCAAGGGTAAAAAGGATCCAAGGCTTTGAGCATTAATAGATAGGAGGGCCTAAAGGAATAAAATCCTGGCATAATCGGCTAAATCAAGTTGTCCCTAACCATGTGCTTGTGTCATGAAGGTCCAAGTGAAAAACTTGAGATTGAGTGGTTAAAGTCGTGATCCAAAGCAAAAAGAGTATGCTTAAGAACTCTGGACACCTCTAACTGGGGACTTCAGCAAAGCTAAGTCACAATCTGAAAAGGTTCACCCAGTTATATGTCTGTGGCATTTATGTATCCGGTGGTAATACTGGAAAACAAAGTGCTTAGGGTCACGGCCAAGACTCATAAAGTAACTGTATTCAAGAATCAACATACTAAACTAGGAGAATCAATAACACTATCTAAAATTCTGAGTTCCTATAGATGCCAATCATTCTGAATTTCAAAGGATAAAGTGAGATGCCAAAACTGTTCAGAAGCAAAAAGCTACTAGCCCCGCTCATCTAATTAGGACTAAGTTTCATTGGTATTGTGAGATTCATTGTATATTCTCTTCTTTTTATCCTATTTTGTTTTTATTTGCTTGAAGACAAGCAACAATTTAAGTTTGGTGTTGTGATGAGCGGATAATTTATACGCTTTTTGGTATTATTTTTAGATAATTTTTAGTAGGATCTAGCTACTTTTTAGTATATTTTTATTAGTTTTTAAGCAAAATTCACATTTCTGGACTTTACTATGAGTTTGTGTGTTTTTCTATGATTTCAGGTATTTTCTGGCTGAAATTGAGGGACCTGAGCAAAAATCTGATTCAGAGGCTGAAAAAGGACTGCTGATGCTGTTAGATTCTGACCTCCCTACACTCAAAATGGATTTTTTGAGGCTACAGAAACCTAAATGGCACGCTCTTAATTGCGTTGGAAAGTAGACATCCTGGGCTTTCCAGAAATATATAATAGTCCATACTTTGCTCGAATTTTGATGATGCAAACTGGCGTTCAAACGCCAACTTTCTGCCATATTCTAGTGTTAAACGCCAGAAATAGGATAGAAGCTACAGTTAAACGCCCAAACTGGCATAAAAACTGGCGTTTAACTCCAAGAAAAGTCTCTATACATGAAAGCTTCAATGCTCATCCCAAGCACACACCAAGTGGGCCCTGAAGTAGATTTCTGCATCATTTACTTATTTCTGTAAACCCTAGTAATTAGTCTAGTATAAATAGGACCTTTTACTATTGTATTAGACATCTTTGATCAGTTTTATGATATCTTAGACTTTTATGGGGGCTGGCCATTCAGCCATGTCTGGACCTTCATCACTTATGTATTTTCAACGGTGGAGTTTCTACACACCATAGATTAAGGTGTGGGGCTCTGCTGTTCCTCGAGTATTAATGTAAAGTACTATTGTTCTTCTATTCAATTCAAGCTTATTCTGATTCCAAGATATTCATTCGCACACAAGAACATGATGAATGTGATGATTACATGACACTCATCACCATTCTCAACTTATGAACGCGTGCCTGACAAACACTTCCATTCTACATGAAAACAAGCTTGAATGCATATCTCTTGGATTCCTGGTCCATGCGTTTGATTGCCTCTCCTGACAACAGAGCCTTCAATTCCTTGAGATCAGAGTCTTCGTGGTATAAGCTAGAGACAATTGGCAGCATTCCTGAGATCCGGAAAGTCTAAACCTTGTCTGTGGTATTCCGAGTAGGATCTAGGATGGGATGACTGTGACGAGCTTCAAACTCATGACTGTTGGGCGTAGCGACAGACGCAAAAGGATCACTGGATCCTATTTCAACACAAGTGAGAACCGACAGATGATTAGCCCTATGTAACCCGTAGTTAGACCATTTTCACTGAGAGGACGGGAGGTAGCCATTGACAATAGTGATCCCCCAACATACAGCTTACCATGGAAAGGAATATGAATGATTGAATGAAGACGGTAGGAAAGCAGAGATTCAGAAGGAATAACGCATCTCCAAACGCTTATATGAAATTCCCACCAATGAATTACATAAGCATCTCTATCTTTATTTTATGTTTTATTTATCTTTTAATTATCAAAATCCCATAACCATTTGAATCCGTTTGACTGAGATTTACAAGATGACCATAGCTTGCTTCAAGCCGACAATCTCCGTGGGATCGACCCTTACTCACGTAAGGTTTACTACTTGAACGACCCAGTGCACTTGCTAGTTAGTTGTGCGAAGTTGTGAAAAAGAGTTGAGATTACAATTGTGCGTACCAAGTTGTTGGCGCCATTGAGATCACAATTTCGTGCACCAGTAAGCCACCACATTCCGGTGTTGTATCAACACGTAACCTAAACCCTTCAGTGATGCAACACAATACACTTCAAACGGTTCATGTGGTTCCGGCAAAATCAAAACAGGTGCTGAAGTTAACTTTTGCTTCAAAGTTTGAAAACTCTCTTCACACTCCGACGTCCACACCAAAGGCACTTCCTTCCTTGTCAACTTAGTCATTGGTAGTGCAATCCAGGAAAATCCTTCAATAAGTCTCTGGTAATATCCGGCTAAGCCCAAGAAACTCCTAACTTCTGACACCGTCATTGGTCTTTCCCATTCCATCACCGCTTCTACCTTAGAAGGGTCCATTGCTATTCCTCTTTTGCTCACCACATGACCTAAGAACTTTACTTCCCCCTTCCAGAACCCACACTTGGACAATTTAGCATACAACTTCTGCTCCTTTAAAATTTGCAGCACAATCCTCAGGTGTTCCTCATGCTCCTTTGCTGTCTTAGAATAAACTAAGATGTCGTCTATGAAAACCACCACGAATTTGTCCAAAAAGGGACGAAATACTCTGTTCATGTAATCCATGAAAACAGCAGGTGCATTCGTTAACCCAAAGGACATCACCGCAAACTCGTAGTGTCCATAGCGTGTCCTAAACACTGTCTTAGGGATATCATCCTCTTTCACCCTTATCTGATGGTAACCCGATCTCAAATTAATCTTGGAAAACACTCCAGCTCCTTGCAGTTGATCCATCAAGTCATCTATCCTTGGTAGCGGGTACCTGTTCTTTACCGTCACTTTGTTTAACTGTCGATAATCCATGCACAATCGCATTCCTCCATCCTTGTTCTTTACCAATAAAACTGGCGCTCCCCACGGAGATACACTCGGTCGAATGAACCTCTTGTTTAGAAGCTCTTCCAACTGAGTCTTTAATTCTGCCAACTCTATCAGAGCCATTCTATACGGCGCAATCGACACTGGTCCGGCTCTCAGCACCAATTTAATCGCAAACTCAATCTCCCTTTGAGGTAGGAATTCAGGGATATCTTCTGGGAACACCTCCGAAAAATCTCTAACCACCAGTATCTGATCTAAGTTCTGGGCATCACTCAACACATTAGCAGCCAACAGGATATAACCTTGACACTCTTCCCCACTACAATGTACCATTACAGAGTTCAGGTAATACTCCACAGCTACCACTGCTCCATTTTCTCCTTCCGGCATAAACTGAATTGACCGTTCAAAACAATCCAACAAAACCCGATTCTTCGACAACCAATCAAACCCCAAAATCATCTCCAATCCAATCATTGGCAAACAGATTAAGTCATGCACAAAGTCTCTACCCTCAAGCTTGAAACCTACTTGCCTACACCCTGACCTAGTCATAACCGTCTAATGCAGAGTGTGTACATGCAAATCAAATACTAACTCTGACACTTCCAAGCCTAGTTCCTCAACTTTAGCAAACGAAATAAATGAATGTGATGCTCCAGTATCATATAATGCAATTAAAGTCTTATCACCAATTAAACAAATACCTCTCATCAATGGATCTGCCTTGGAAGCATCCTTGGCGTTCACAGCAAAGACTCGACCTTGATGCCAACTCTGACCCGCATTCGGGTTCTTCCCACGAGTGCAATCCCTCACGATATGACCAGGCAATCCACATTTGAAACAACCACCTAAACCAATCTTGCAAGAGTCATATGGATGTAAACGTCCACAACGATCACAAGCTAAATCCGAAGAATTCTTACTCCGATTTCCTCTTCCTTTGCCACGCTGAAATTGATCATGAATGTTCTTTCTGAAGCCTCCTTGCCCTTGAGGCGCATATCCTCCTCTCTTGAAGCTTTGACCCCTCGGATGGAAATATTTGCCACGTCCCTTACTAGTATTTCCTCTGTGAGTGTCCATGGATGCAGCTATCGTCTTAGCATACTTCTCAACCACCCTTGCCTTGTTCACAAAATCAGAAAAAGTGCGAATCTCCATAAGAGCCACAACAGTCATTATGTTGTCCTTCAACCCCCTTTGGTATTTGATACACTTCCAGCTCTCATAGGTCTCTGGGGCACCCAGAAACACCTTAGAGAACCTACAGAGCTTCTCAAACTTGCTAGTATAATCTGCCACCGACAAGGAACCTTGCTTCAGCTACATCAGTTCCATCTCCTTTGCTTCCCTTGCAGACTCAGGAAAGTATTTCTTGTAAAAGGCAGTCTGAAATATATCCCATGGAACGTCGGTGTTCTGAAGCTGGAGTAAGCGGCACTCTACTTGGCACCAGTGCTGGGCCTCTCCCGCAAGCTGATAAGTGACAAACCCGACATATTGATTATTTGGAACATGCTACGCTTGTAAAGCACGTTCCATGGCCTGGAACCAGTTGTCCGCTTCGGTAGGAGTAGTTGATCCTCGGAAAATTGGCAGATGAACCTTGAGAAATGTCGCCAAGGTCATCGGAACACCTCCCGTGTTATCGCCGTTTCCGTCAGCATTATCATTAGCATTCCCTTCGCCATTACCATTTCCGTTTCCGGCCGGTTGGCATAACCTCTGCACAGCTTACAGAGTCGCAGCAGCATTAGCCTCCACAATGTTCGCTAAATTTGCCATTGCCGTCATAAATTCGTCATGGTTGTCAGTCGGTTGTTCATTCCTACTTTCTCGTGAACGTGCTCGACCTCGTTCGCGAGTGGCCATTAGGGTTCCTGTCTACACCAAACAATCCATATCAAGGTGATCAGTCTCAATATCAAAAGCCTAGTGCTTCAATTATCCCAAACATGCACTCACAAATAATTATGCTATGCATATATAAAGCAGATAACCTAATAGCATCAAAGAAAAAGACACACAGAGTATGCAATGAAGCATAATCGGTCCATCCCTCAAGCTCATGAGGACGAACTGCTCTGATACCACTAAATGTAACACCCTAATTAGCCTAAGCTTTACTTCGCGTCGTAAAGCAAAGGTTAATCAAAGGTTACGACAGTTCTAAGCTCATTGATGAGCGGATATTTTATACGCTTTTTGGAGGTAATTTCATGTAGATTTTAGCATGTTTTAATTAGTTTTTAGTTAAATATTATTAGTTTTTAGGCAAAAATCATATTTCTGGACTTTACTATGAGTTTGTGTGTTTTTCTATGATTTCAGGTATTTTCTGGTTGAAATTGAGGGAGCTGAGCAAAAATCTGAGTTAGGCTGAAAAAGGACTGCTGATGCTGTTGGAAAGTAGACATCCAGGGCTTTCCAGCAATATATAATAGTCCATACTTTGCACGAAGATAGACGACGTAACTTGGCGTTGAACGCCAAGTACATGCTGCTGTCTGGAGTTAAACGCCAGAAACACGTCATGATCCGGAGTTGAACGCCCAAAACACGTTGTAACTTGGAGTTCAACTCCAAGAAAAGCCTCAGCTCGTGGATAGCTTTAGTCTCAGCCCCAGCACACACCAAGTGGGCCCCAGAAGTGGATTTCTGCACCAATTATCTTAGTTTACTCATATTCTGTAAACCTAGGTTACTAGCTTACTATTTAAACAACTTTTAGAGAATTATTTTGTACCTCATGACATTTTCAGATCTGAACTACATACTTTTTGACGGCATGAGTCTCTAAACTCCATTGTTGGGGGTGAGGAGCTCTGCAGCGTCTCGATGAATTAATACAATTGTTTCTATTTCACTCAAACGTGTGTATGGTCCGATCTAAGATGTTTATTTGCTCTTAATCGTGAAGGAGGTGATGATCGGTGACACTCATCACCTCCCTCAATCCATGAACGTGTGCCTGACAAACACCTCCGTTCTACATCAGACTGAATGAGCTTCTCTTAGATTCCTTAATCAGAATCTCCGCGGTATAAGCTAGAATTGATGGCGGCCACTCTTGAGAATCCGGAAGGTCTAAACCTTGTCTGTGGTATTCCAAGTAGGATTCAAGGATTGAATGGCTGTGACGCGCTTCAAACTCGCGATTGCTGGGCGTGATGACAAACGCAAAAGGATCAATGGATCCTATTCCAACATGATCGAGAACCAACAGCTGATTAGCCGTGCTGTGACAGAGCATAGGAACGTTTTCACTGAGAGGATGGGAGGTAGCCACTGACAATGGTGACACCCTACATACAGCTTGCCGTAGACGTGCCTTACAAACAATTGAGTTGAATGTTACATTGCAAAAATTCAGAGGACAAAGCATCTCCAAAACTCCAACATATTTCTCATTACTGCACAACAAGTAACGCTTTTATTCTCTTTTATTTTTCCAATCTAATAATTCCAACTGATAATTTTAATTAATATCCTGACTAAGAATAATAAAATAAACATAGCTTGCTTCAAACCAATAATCTCCGTGGGATCGACCCTTACTCACGTAAGGTATTACTTGGACGACCCAGTGCACTTGCTGGTTAGTTTTTGGCGCCGTTGCCGGGGATTATTCGAGTTTGAACAACTAAAGGTTTATTTTATTTCTTAGATTAGGAATAATTTATTTTTATTGTTATAGAGTCATTAAATTCTAATAGGATAGTTTCTTTTCAAAAAAAAATATTATTTTTCTTTATTAATTGTTAATTTTTTGTGAGTCTAGTGTCTTGTTCTAAGTTTGGTGTCAATTGCATCTTTTATATTTTTCTTTAAAATTTTCGTATTAGTGTTCTTTGTTCTTCCTTGATCTTCAAGTTGTTCTTGTTTATTTTCCTTGTTTGATCTTTACTTTTTCTTGTTCTGTGTCTTTTCTTGTTTCACTTGTGTACTTTTTAAAGCATTAATCTTTCAAAAGGAATATACCTATTTAGAACAAGTGTTACATTTACTCCCAATTGGTTAGAGCATTGGTTTATATTCTTGATGATTGGGCACCAGTTCTTTTTAAAGTCCTTTTTCAAAAATAATTTTTCTTGATTTAATCTTGTGCCAAACTTTAAGTTTGGTGTTTTCTTGTTAATCTTTTCATAATTTTCGAAAATTTTATTAAAGTTTTCTAAAAATTTTAAGTTTGGTGTTCTTTCTTTTGTTCTTGGTGTTCTTGTGAATCTTCAAGGTGTTCTTGAGTTTTTCTTGTGTCTTGATCTTGAAATTTTTAAGTTTGGTGTTCCTTGGTGTTTTCCCTCCAAAATTTTCGAAAATAAGGAGCATTAGATCTAAAAATTTTAAGTCTTGTGTCTTTTGTGTGTTTTTCTCTTTCATCATAAAATACAAAATTCAAAAAAAATATATTTTCTAACTAAATTTAAAACTACATTTTCGAAATTTTTATATAAAATTCAGATTTCAATTTCAAATTTTTTCCGAAAAATTTTCACAAAATATTTTCAAATTTTTTTATATATTTCGTTTTTATTTATTCCACTTCTATAAAATAAATAATATCAACATACATATCATCTCCCTTGTTCCATCATGGAATTAAGTGGAAATGAACAGTCCAGGAGGACTCTGGGGTCATATGCTAACCCCACTACTGCTTCATATGGGAGTAGTATCTGTATACCCTCCATTGGAGTTAGTAGCTTTGAGTTGAATCCTCAGCTCATTATCATGGTGCAGCAAAACTGCCAGTATTCCAGTCTTTCACAGGAAGAACCTACAGAGTTTCTGGCACAATTTTTACAAATTGCTGACATAGTGCATGATAAGGAAGTAGATCAGGATGTCTACAGATTATTACTGTTTTCGTTTGCTGTAAAAGATCAAGCTAAGAGATGGTTAAATAACCAGCCTAAGAACAGCATAAAAACATGGAAGCAGCTGTCAGAAAAATTCCTGAGTCACTATTTCCCTCCAAAACGGATGACACAGCTAATGCTAAGCATCCAAGGCTTCAAACAAGGAGATAACAAATCCCTTTATGATGCCTGGGAGAGATACAGAGAGATGCTAAGAAAATGCCCCTCTGAAATGTTTACAGAATGGGTGCAATTAGACATCTTCTACTATGGGCTTACAGAAAAAGCTCAGATTTCTCTAGACCACTCAGCTGGTGGATCTATACCTATGAGAAAAACAATTGAAGAAGCTCAAGAGCTTATTGATACAGTTGCCAGAAATCAGCATCTGTACCTAAGCAGTGAATCTTCCATGAAAGAAGAAGCTAAAACAGTAACTGCTGAACTCAGTCCTGTAGATCAGGCTAATGAATTCAATCAGCAATTAGACTTTCTAACTCAGCAGCTAGCCGAATTCAAGGAAATACTACAGAAAACAAGAATGGCTAACAGGAATATGGAAGTATAGTTAAAGCAAACAGAAAAGTAACTGTCAAAACAAATAGCAGAAGAATGCCAATCAGTTCAATTAAGAAGTGGGAAAACATTAAATACCTCACTTCAAAGTAGCAGGAAGCCAAGAAATGAACAAATGGCTACTCAAAATCCCTCTGAGGACAATCAGAGCCCAGAGAGGAATAAAGCTGGCGCTGAACGCCCAGTCCATGCTCATTCCTGGCGTTCAACGCCAAAAATAAGCATGAATCCGGCGTTGAACGCCCAAAGGGAGCATAGTTCTGGCGTTCAGACGCCAGTAACAAATAAGGAGGTGGCGTCTAACGCCACTCCAGCTTCCACCCCTGGCATTCAAATGCCAGTGGGGGATCAGTCACATACAAGTGCTGATAACAACCCTTCTAAAAAGGCTTCCCAACCCACTTCTGTAGGTAATAAACCTGCAGCAACTAAGGTTGAGGAATACAAAGCCAAAATGCCTTATCCTCAAAAACTCCGCCAAGCGGAACAGGATAAGCAATTTGCCCGCTTTGCAGACTATCTCAGGACTCTTGAAATAAAGATCCCGTTTGCAGAAGCACTTGAGCAAATACCCTCTTATGCTAAGTTCATGAAAGAGATCTTAAGTCATAAGAAGGATGATGAGCGGATAATTTGTATGCTTTTTGGCATTGTTTTTAGTATGTTTTTAGTATCTTTTAGTTAGTTTTTAGTATATTTTTATTAGTTTTTAATTAAAATTCACTTTTCTGGACTTTACTATGAGTTTGTGTGTTTTTCTGTGATTTCAGGTATTTTCTGACTGAAATTGAGGGTCCTGAGCAAAAATCTGATCCAGAGACTGAAAAGGACTGCAGATGCTGTTGGATTCTGACCTCCCTGCACTCGAAGTGGATTTTCTGGAGCTACAGAAGCCCAATTGGCACGCTCTCAACGGCATTGGAAAGTAGACATCCTGGGCTTTCCAGCAATATATAATAGTCCATACTTTGCCCAAGATTTGATGGCCCAAACCCGCGTAGCAATCCGGCCTCAGAAATTCCAGCGTTAAACGCCGGAACTGGAATAAAAGTTGGAGTTAAACGCCCAAACTGGCATGAGAACTGGCGTTTAACTCCAGAAAAGGTCTCTACACGAATTTCCTTCATTGCTCAGCCCAAGCACACACCAAGTGGGCCAGGAAGTGGATTTTTCTGTCATTTACTCATTTCTGTAAACCTTAGGATACTAGTTTACTACTTATAGGACCTTTTTACATTGTAATCAGAACCTTATGACCTCATAACATTTTGTACACGTTCTTTCCACAGTATGAGCCTCTAAATCCCATGGTTGGGGGTGAGGAGCTCTGCTGTGTCTTGATGGATTAATGCAATTACTACTGTTTCTTATTCAATCATGCTTGCTTCCATTCTAAGATAACACTTGTTCTTAATCCGGATGAATGTGATGATCCGTGACAATCATCATCATTCTCAACCATGAACACGTGCCTGACAACCACCTCTGTTCTATCTTAGATTGAGTAGTTATCTCTTGGGTTCTTTAATCGGAATCTTCGTGGTATAGGCAGGACCTGATGGCAGCATTCAAGAGAATCCGGAAGGTCTAAACCTTGTCTGTGGTATTCTGAGTAGGATTCAATGATTGAATGACTGTGACGTGCTTCAAACCTGTAACCTACTGGGCGTTAGTGACAGACGCAAAAGAGTGATTCTATTCCGGTAGGGGAGGGAACCAAACCGGTGATTGGCAGCACTGTGACAGAGTGTGTGCATTAGCTTTCACTGCGCGAATGGGAGGTAGCTGCTGACAACAGTGAGACCCTACACGAGCTTGCCATGGAAGGAGACATGCGTGTTTGATGAAGAAGATAGTAGGAAAGCAGAGATTCGGAAGATGGAGCATCTCCAAACCTCAACCCATTCTCCATTACTGCAGTACAAGTAACCATTACATGTTCTTTTGCTTCTTACAATCAATCCTGATAATTTCTGATATCCTGACTAAGATTTACAAGATAACCATAGCTTGCTTCAAGCCGACAATCTCCGTGGGATCGACCCTTGCTCACGCAAGGTATTACTTGGACGACCCAGTGCACTTGCTGGTTAGTTGTGCGGGATTGCAAAAGTGTTATTGCAATTTCGTGCACCAAGTTTTTGGCGCCGTTGCCGGGGATTGTTCGAGTTTGGACAACTGACGGTTTATTTTGTTGTTTAGATTAGGATTGTTTTATTTTTGTTGATTTAGAGTCTTTTAGTTGAGTCTAGTTTCATATTCTAAGTTTGGTGTCAATTGCATGCTTTTGTTTTTCTTTTAAATTTTCGATTTTTGCATGTTCTTAGTCCCTTTTTGATTCATAAAAATTCTAAGTTTGGTGTCCTCTTTGTGTTTTTCTCTTAAAATTTTCGAAAAATTTAGTGTTTGATTTTCTAAAAATTTTAAGTTTGGTGTCTTTTGTGTTTTTCTCTCTCCTCTTTTTAAAAATCAAATCTCTTTCATAAAAATTTTTCAATCATATCTTCTTAATTGCTGTTTTCAAAATCTTTTTTTTTTACTAATTGATTCAGTTCTCAATTTGCTTTGATCTTATTTTATTTTTAAATTTTCGAATTTTATTTTATTTTCCTCTTATTTTATTATATTTTGATTTTTTCGGTTATTTCAAAAAAAAAAATAAAAAAATAAAAAAAAACAAAATTTATCTCTTTGCAATCATTCTCATTTCCCTTTTGTCCATTATGGACTTAAGTGGAATTAATCAGTCCAAGAGGACTCTGGGGTCTTATGCTAACCCCATTACAGCTGCATATGGGAGTAGCATCTGTATACCTCCCATCAAAGCAAGCAGCTTTGAGCTAAATCCTCAACTCATTATCATAGTGCAGCAAAATTGCCAGTATTCCGGTCTTCCACAGGAAGAACCTACTGAGTTTCTGGCACAGTTCTTACAAATTGCTGACACAGTACATGATAAAGAGGTAGATCAGGATGTCTATAGACTATTACTGTTTCCATTTGCTGTAAAAGATCAAGCTAAAAGGTGGTTAAATAACCAACCTACAGCAAGCATAAAGACATGGAAATGTTTTCAGAGTGGGTACAGTTAGACATCTTCTACTATGGGCTCACAGAAAAAGCTCAGATGTCTTTAGACCACTCAGCTGGTGGATCTATACACATGAGGAAGACAATTGAAGAAGCTCAAGAGCTTATAGACACTGTTGCTAGAAACCAATACTTATATTCTAGCAAGGAATTCGTTCCACAAGAAGAGGTCATGGCAGTAGTCACTGATCCTGATCCTCAAGAACAGATGAATGAGCTTAATCAACAATTGCTCCTGATGACAGAACAGTTAGCAGAATTTAAAGAAATGCTCCATGATACTAAGGTTGCTAACAAGAGCATAGAACTGCAGTTGAATCAAGCAAAACAGCAAATATCTAAACAAATAACAGAAGAATGTCAAGCAGTTCAACTGAGGAGTGGGAAAACACTGAATGCCACTGCTCAAAAGAGCAAGAAGTCAATTAAGGAACAGTTGACAGAGGATGACCAAGCCACTGTTCAAAATCCCTCTGAGGACAGTAAGAGCCCAGAGAGGAATATTATTGGCGTTCAAACGCCAGAAAGGGAAGGAAAGTTGGCGTTAAACGCCCATTCCTTGCCCAATACTGGCGTTCAAACGCCAGAACAGGGAGGAAAGCTGGCGTTAAACGCCCATTCCCTGCCCAGTTCTGGCGTTCAAACGCCAGAAAAGGGGGAGAAGTTGGCGTTTAACGCCCAAACTTCATCCACTCCTGGCGTTCAAACGCCCAAGGAGAATCAGACACCTGAGAGTGCTGACAGTAATCCCTCTAACAAGGCTTCTTCAACCACTTCTGTAAGGAATAAACCTGCAGCATCTAAGGTTGAAGAATATCAAGCCAAGATGCCTTATCCTCAGAAACTCCGCAAAGCGGAACAGGATAAACAATTTGCCCGCTTTGCAGACTATTTAAGGACTCTTGAAATAAAGATTCCTTTTGCAGAGGCACTTGAGCAAATACCTTCTTATGCTAAGTTCATGAAAGAGATCTTAAGTCATAAGAAGGATTGGAGAGAAACTGAAAAAGTGTTTCTCACTGAAGAATGCAGTGCAGTCATTCTAAAAAGCTTACCAGAAAAGCTTCAAGATCCTGGAAGCTTTCTGATACCATGCACATTGGAAGGCACTTACACCAAGGTAGCCTTATGTGATCTTGGAGCAAGTATCAATTTAATACCTGCATCCACTATCAGAAAGCTTGGGTTGATTGGAGAAGTCAAACCAACCAGGATATGCCTCCAACTTGCTGATGGCTCCATTAAACACCCATCAGGCATAATAGAGGACATGATTGTCAAGGTTGGGCCATTTGCCTTTCCAACTGACTTTGTGGTGCTGGAAATGGAGGAGCACAAAAGTGCAACTCTCATTCTAGGAAGACCTTTCCTAGCAACTGGACGAACTCTCATTGATGTACAAAAAGGGGAAGTAACCTTGAGAGTCAATGAGGATGAGTTCAAGTTGAATGCTGTAAAAGCAATGCAGCATCCAGACACACCAGAGGACTGCATGGGCGCTGACATTATTGACTCTCTGGTAGAAGAGATCAATATGGCTGAAAGCCTAGAATCAGAGCTTGAGGACATCTTCAAAGATGCTCAAACTGATCAGGAAGAGCCAGAGGAGGCAAAGGAATTTTTGAAAATTCCTCAGGAGGAGGATAAGCCTCCTAAGCCTGAACTCAAACCATTACCACCATCTCTGAAATATGCATTTCTGGGAGAGGGTGACACTTTTCCAGTGATTATAAGCTCTGCCTTAAATTCACAGGAAGAGGAAGCACTGATTAAAGTGCTAAGGACACACAAGACAGCTCTTGGGTGGTCCATAAGTGATCTCAAGGGCATTAGCCCAGCCAGATGCATGCACAAGATCCTATTGGAGGATAATGCCAAACTAGTGGTTCAACCACAGAGGAGGCTAAATCCTGCCATGAAGGAGGTGGTGCAGAAAGAGGTCACTAAATTACTGGAGGCTGGAATTATTTATCCTATTTCTGATAGCCCCTGGGTGAGCCCTGTCCAAGTTGTTCCCAAAAAGGGAGGCATGACAGTGGTTCATAATGAAAAAAATGAACTGGTTCCTACAAGAACAGTCACAGGGTGGCGCATGTGTATTGACTACAGAAGACTCAATACAGCCACCAGAAAGGATCATTTTCCTTTACCATTCATAGACCAAATGCTAGAAAGACTAGCTGGCCATGACTATTACTGCTTTTTGGATGGCTACTCAGGCTACAACCAAATTGCAGTAGATCCTCAAGACCAAGAGAAAACAGCATTCACATGCCCTTCTGGCGTGTTTGCCTATAGGAGAATGCCTTTTGGTCTGTGCAATGCACCTGCAACCTTTCAGAGGTGCATGCTCTCTATCTTCTCAGATATGGTAGAGAAATTTCTGGAAGTCTTCATGGATGACTTTTCAGTATATGGAGACTCATTTAGCTCCTGTCTTAACCACCTATCACTTGTCCTGAAAAGATGCCAAGAGACTAACCTGGTTTTAAACTGGGAGAAATGTCACTTTATGGTAACTGAAGGAATTGTCCTTGGGCACAAAATTTCAAGCAGGGGGATAGAGGTGGATAAGGCAAAGGTGGAGGTAATTGAAAAATTACCACCACCCGCCAATGTTAAGGCAATCAGAAGCTTTCTGGGGCATGCAGGATTCTACAGAAGGTTTATCAAGGATTTTTCGAAAATTGCCAAACCTCTGAGTAATCTGCTAGCTGCTGACACTCCATTTATCTTTGATAATGAGTGTCTGCAGGCATTTGAGACCCTGAAAGCTAAGCTGGTCACAGCACCAGTCATCTCTGCATCAGATTGGGCATTACCATTTGAATTAATGTGTGATGCCAGTGATCATGCCATTAGTGCAGTGTTGGGACAGAGGCATAACAAACTTCTGCATGTCATTTATTATGCTAGCCGTGTTCTAAATGATGCACAGAAGAATTACACAACCACAGAAAAAGAGTTGCTTGCAGTGGTCTATGCCATTGACAAGTTTAGATCCTACTTAGTGGGATCAAAGGTGATTGTGTACACTGACCATGCTGCTCTTAAATACTTACTCACAAAGCAGGATTCAAAACCCAGGCTTATAAGATGGGTGTTGCTTCTGCAAGAGTTTGATATAGAAATAAGAGACAGAAAAGGGACAGAGAACCAAGTAGCTGATCATCTGTCCAGAATAGAACCAGTAGCTGGGGCGTCCCTCCCTTCTACTGAAATCTCTGAGACTTTCCCAGATGAGCAACTCTTTGCCATTCAGGAAGCTCCATGGTTTGCAGATATTGCAAACTATAAAGCTGTGAGGTTCATACCCAAAGAGTACAATTATGTGCAGAGAAAGAAACTAATTTCAGATGCCAAGTACTACCTTTGGGATGAACCATATCTCTTTAAGAGATGTGCTGACGGAGTGATCCGCAGGTGTGTACCCAGAGAAGAAGCACGAAGGATCCTATGGCACTGCCATGGATCACAGTATGGAGGACATTTTGGAAGTGAGCGAACAGCCACTAAAGTTCTCCAGTGCGGCTTCTACTGGCCTACTCTCTATAAAGATTCCCGAGAGTTTGTGCGTAACTGTGACAGTTGCCAAAGAGCTGGTAACCTGCCTCACGGATATGCCATGCCTCAACAAGGAATATTAGAGATAGAATTGTTTGATGTATGGGGAATTGATTTCATGGGGCCATTCCCACCATCATACTCAAACACTTACATTCTGGTGGCAGTGGATTATGTATCTAAATGGGTAGAAGCAATTGCTACACCCACTAATGATACCAAGACTGTGCTGAAATTCCTCCAGAAAAACATTTTCAGCAGGTTTGGCGTCCCCAGAGTGCTAATCAGTGATGGGGGCACTCATTTCTGCAATAAACAGCTATACTCTGCTATGGTTAGATATGGAATCAGCCATAAAGTGGCAACTCCGTATCATCCACAGACAAATGGGCAAGCTGAAGTCTCTAACAGAGAGCTAAAAAGAATCCTGGAACGGACTGTAATGTCCCGAAGAAAGGATTGGGCAAAGAGCTTGGATGATGCTCTGTGGGCATACAGAACAGCATTCAAGACTCCTATAGGGACCTCCCCATACCAACTGGTGTATGGGAAGGCCTGTCATTTGCCAGTGGAACTGGAACATAAAGCCTACTGGGCAACCAGATTCCTGAACATGGATGCACAGTTAGCTGGTGAAAAAAGATTGCTCCAGCTAAATGAGCTAGAGGAGTTCAGACTCAATGCCTTTGAAAATGCTAAGATCTATAAGGAAAAGGCAAAGAAGTGGCATGACAAGAGATTGTCAACCAGAGTCTTTGAGCCAGGACAAAAAGTTCTGCTCTTCAACTCTAGGCTCAGACTGTTTCCAGGAAAACTCAAATCCCGTTGGAGGGGTCCATATGTGATTACAGGAGTGTCACCATATGGATATGTTGAGCTTCAGGATATTGATTCTGACAGGAAGTTCATTGTTAATGGACAGAGAATCAAGCATTATCTTGAAGGAAATTTTGAGCAGGAATGCTCAAAACTGAGGCTTGAGTGATTCTCAGCAGAAGTCTAGCTAAAGACAGTAAAGAAGCGCTTACTGGGAGGCAACCCAGTCATTAGGAAGTTGTATGATTAGTTCTTACAGAGGCAAGTATCAAAAATGAAGGAATTCACAGAGTTACAGAAGGATTCAGCTCAAAAAGCAGAGAAAATGAGCTTACTGGCGAAAAAACGCCAGTAAGGGGCATTTTGGGCGTTAAACGCCAGAATGGGCACCATTCTGGGCGTTTAATGCCAGGTGTGCAGCATCACTGGGCGTTCAGAAAAACGCCCAGTGAGGAAGGTTTTCTGGCGTTTAACGCCAGCCAGGGTACCTGGCTGGGCGTTAAACGCCCAAAAAGGGTGCCAAGTGGGCGTTAAACGCCAGAATGGGTACCATTCTGGGCGTTTAACGCCAGAAAGGTGGGGGGACCACAATTTTGTTTTCAAATCAGATTCTTTCAAACTTT
Source organism: Arachis stenosperma (assembly GCF_014773155.1). Lineage (NCBI taxonomy): Eukaryota > Viridiplantae > Streptophyta > Magnoliopsida > Fabales > Fabaceae > Arachis > Arachis stenosperma. The sequence goes on along the minus strand of NC_080380.1, from coordinate 119,084,684 downwards.
CCTTTTCTCACCCATACTTTTCTACAAAATCACACTTCAATCATTCATCACTCACTTTCAAATCTTCAAAAATCAAAACCATTTTTCAAATCTATTTCAAAATAATCTCAAATCTTCTTCAAAAACTCACCCTTTTCTCAAATATTTTTCATATCTTTTCAAATTTCCTTTCAAATCTCTCTTTTGTTTTCGAAATTCTCCTCCCCCACTCTATAAATGAACGTTCCTCACCCCTCCTTCCTCACACCATTCGAATTTTCTCCCCTCTCTCTCTCTATTATCTTCTTTCTTCTCTTTTGCTTGAGGACAAGCAAAACCTCTAAGTTTGGTGTGCTTTTCCGTGATCACTAAGCCAAGATTCATCAATATCATGGCTCCCAAGGGAAAACAAACCAACTCAAGAGGAAAGAAAGAGACTAATCCAAAGAATCTTTGGAATGAAGAGAAGTTCTTAACCAAAGAACATGAAGACCATTATCACAAAATAATGGGTCTGAGGTCAGTGATCCCGGAAGTTAAATTTGATCTGAAAGAAGATGAATATCCGGAGATCCAAGAGCAAATTCGAAACAGAGGTTGGGAAGTTCTGACCAATCCTGAGACAAAGGTTGGAAGGAACATGGTTCAGGAATTCTATTCAAATCTGTGGCTAACAGACAAGCAAAGAATGACTGGAACCGCTTACCATACCCATAGAACCATGGTCAGAGGGAAAGTTATGTACTTCCATCTGGACAAAATAAGAGAAATCTTCAAACTACCTCAACTACAAGATGATCCTGATTCCTTTAATAGGAGGATGGTGAGAGTAGATAAGGGGTTGGATCAAGTTCTAGAGGACATATGCCTCCCTGGAACTAAGTGGATAACTAATTCTAAGGGTGTCCTAAACCAACTCAAGAGGGGAGACCTCAAACCAATTGCAAGAGGTTGGCTAGACTTTATTGGGCGTTCCATATTGCCCACTAGCAACCGTTCTGAGGTCACCATCAAGAGAGCAGTGATGATTCACTGCATTATGCTTGGAAAAGCAGTGGAGGTGCATCATGTGATTGCTTGTGAGATCTACACAATTGCAAATAAGAATTCCACTGAAGCCAAATTGGCCTACCCAAGCTTGATCTCCTTGCTCTGTAAAGAGGCTGGGGTAAAGATGGGAGTAGATGAGTTCATACCCATTGAACATCCAATCACCAAGAAGTCAATGGAAGGACAAGTGCAAGACAACTCTATCAAGAGGAGGGCGCGTGAGTTCCTCCCTGAATTCCCTGAAATTGGCTACTGGGCCAGCCTAGAAGCATCCATCAACAAGCTGCAAGAGACTATGGAGCAACTGAAGGAAGAACAGCAGAATCAGAACTGCATGATCTGCAAATTGCTGAAGGAACAAGAGAAGCAGGGGCGTGAAATCAAAGAACTGAAGCGCCAAAAGCTCTCCTCTCAAGCTGAGAGAGCATCCACTTCTCAAAATCAAGGTTGTTGAGTCCTAACTCTGTGAAACCTCTATCATTAGGAGCCTCTGTTTTTCGTTTTTTTTTTTATTATTATTTTTTTCCTTTATTTTTAGTCTCATCTTATATCTATATTTGAGTCTTGTTCTTAATTAATAAAATTAATAAAGTTTATGCCTTAAATCTATGAATGTCCTATGAATCCATCACCTCTCTTAAAAGAAAAATGCTTTAATCACAAAAGAACAAGAAGTACAGGGTTTCAAAATTTATCTCTGAAACTAGTTGAATTAGCTTGATGTGGTGACAATACTTTTTGTTTTCTGAATGAATGCTTGAACAGTGCATATGTCTTTTGAATTTGTTGTTTTGAGAATGTTAAAATTGTTGGCTCTTGAAAGAATGAGGAGAAAGAGAACTGTTATTGAGGATCTGAAAAATCATCAAATTGATTCTTGAAGCAAGAAAAAGCAATATTCAAAAAAAAAAATTTCGAAAAAAAAAAGAGAAGGAAATAAAGTTGTGATCCAAGGCAACAAGAGTGTGCTTAAGAACCCTGGACACCTCTAATTGGGGACTTTAGCAAAGCTGAGTCACAATCTAAAAAGGTTCACCCAATTATGTGTCTGTGGCATGTATGTATCCGGTGGTAATACTGGAAGACAGAGTGCTTTGGGCCACAGCCAAGACTCATACACTAGCTATGTTCAAGAATCAATATACTTAACTAGGAGAATCAATAACACTATCTGAGTTCTAAGTTCTTATAGATGCCAATCATTCTGAACTTCAAAGGATAGAGTGAGATGCCAAAACTGTTCGGAGGCAAAAAGCTACTAGTCCCGCTCATCTAATTGGAACTATGTTTCTTTGATATTTTGGGATCTATAGTATATTCTCTTCTTTTTATCCTATTTGATTTTCAGTTGCTTGGGGACAAGCAACAATTTAAGTTTGGTGTTGTGATGAGCGGATAATTTGTATGCTTTTTGGCATTGTTTTTAGTATGTTTTTAGTATCTTTAGTTAGTTTTTAGTATATTTTTATTAGTTTTTAATTAAAATTCACTTTTCTGGACTTTACTATGAGTTTGTGTGTTTTTCTGTGATTTCAGGTATTTTCTGACTGAAATTGAGGGTCCTGAGCAAAAATCTGATCCAGAGACTGAAAAGGACTGCAGATGCTGTTGGATTCTGACCTCCCTGCACTCGAAGTGGATTTTCTGGAGCTACAGAAGCCCAATTGGCACGCTCTCAACGGCATTGGAAAGTAGACATCCTGGGCTTTCCAGCAATATATAATAGTCCATACTTTGCCCAAGATTTGATGGCCCAAACCCGCGTAGCAATCCGGCCTCAGAAATTCCAGCGTTAAACGCCGGAACTGGAATAAAAGTTGGAGTTAAACGCCCAAACTGGCATGAGAACTGGCGTTTAACTCCAGAAAAGGTCTCTACACGAATTTCCTTCATTGCTCAGCCCAAGCACACACCAAGTGGGCCAGGAAGTGGATTTTTCTGTCATTTACTCATTTCTGTAAACCTTAGGATACTAGTTTACTACTTATAGGACCTTTTTACATTGTAATCAGAACCTTATGACCTCATAACATTTTGTACACGTTCTTTCCACAGTATGAGCCTCTAAATCCCATGGTTGGGGTGAGGAGCTCTGCTGTGTCTTGATGGATTAATGCAATTACTACTGTTTCTTATTCAATCATGCTTGCTTCCATTCTAAGATAACACTTGTTCTTAATCCGGATGAATGTGATGATCCGTGACAATCATCATCATTCTCAACCATGAACACGTGCCTGACAACCACCTCTGTTCTATCTTAGATTGAGTAGTTATCTCTTGGGTTCTTTAATCGGAATCTTCGTGGTATAGGCAGGACCTGATGGCAGCATTCAAGAGAATCCGGAAGGTCTAAACCTTGTCTGTGGTATTCTGAGTAGGATTCAATGATTGAATGACTGTGACGTGCTTCAAACCTGTAACCTACTGGGCGTTAGTGACAGACGCAAAAGAGTGATTCTATTCCGGTAGGGGAGGGAACCAAACCGGTGATTGGCAGCACTGTGACAGAGTGTGTGCATTAGCTTTCACTGCGCGAATGGGAGGTAGCTGCTGACAACAGTGAGACCCTACACGAGCTTGCCATGGAAGGAGACATGCGTGTTTGATGAAGAAGATAGTAAGAAAGCAGAGATTCGGAAGATGGAGCATCTCCAAACCTCAACCCATTCTCCATTATTGCAGTACAAGTAACCATTACATGTTCTTTTGCTTCTTACAATCAATCCTGATAATTTCTGATATCCTGACTAAGATTTACAAGATAACCATAGCTTGCTTCAAGCCGACAATCTCCGTGGGATCGACCCTTGCTCACGCAAGGTATTACTTGGACGACCCAGTGCACTTGCTGGTTAGTTGTGCGGGATTGCAAAAGTGTTATTGCAATTTCGTGCACCAAAGGATTGGAGGGAGACTGAAAAAGTTTACCTCACTGAAGAATGCAGTGCAGTCATTCTGAAAAGCTTACCTGAGAAGCTTAAAGATCCTGGGAGCTTTATGATACCATGCACATTAGAGGGTACTTGTACCAAGCAAGCTTTATGTGATCTTGGGGCAAGTATCAACCTAATACCTGCATCTACTATCAGAAAGCTTGGTTTAACTGAAGAAATCAAACCAACCAGGATATGTCTTCAACTTGCTGATGGCTCCATTAAATACCCATCAGGCGTGATTGAGGACATGATTGTCAAGGTTGGGCCATTTGCCTTTCCTACTGACTTTGTGGTGCTGGAAATGGAGGAGCACAAGAGTGCAACTCTCATTCTAGGAAGACCTTTCCTAGCAACTGGCCGAACCTCATTGACGTCCAAAAAGGGGAGTAACCTTGAGAGTCAATGAGGAGAAGTTAAAGTTGAATGTTGTCAAAGCCATGCAACATCCAGACACCCAAATGACTGCATGAGTGTTGATATTATTGACTCTCTGGTAAGAGAGGTCAATATGGCTGAGAGTCTCGAATCAGAGCTAGAGGACATCTTTAAAGATGTTCAGCCTGATCTAGAGGAATCAGAGAGAATAGTAGAACCTCTGAAAATCCCTCAGGAAGAGGAAAAACCTCCTAAACCCGAGCTCAAACCATTACCACCTTCCCTAAAATATGCATTCCTGGGAGAAGGTGATACCTTTCCTGTGATCATAAGCTCTACCTTAGAGCCACAGGAAGAGGAAGCATTAATTCAAGTGCTAAGGACACACAAGATAGCTCTTGGGTGGTCCATCAGTGATCTTAAGGGCATTAGCCCAGTTAGATGCATGCACAAGATCTTACTGGAGGGTGACGCCAAGCCAGTGGTTCAACCACAAAGGCGGCTGAATCCAGCCATGAAGGAAGTAGTGCAGAAAGAGGTCACTAAGTTACTAGAGGCTGGGATTATTTATCCTATTTCTGATAGCCCCTGGGTGAGCCCTGTCCAAGTCGTCCCTAAGAAGGGTGGCATGACAGTGGTTCATAATGAAAAAATGAACTGGTTCCTACAAGAACAGTTACTGGGTGGCGTATGTGTATTGATTACAGAAGGCTCAATACAGCTACCAGAAAGGATCATTTTCCTTTACCATTCATAGACCAGATGCTAGAAAGACTGGCAGGTCATGAATACTACTGCTTCCTGGATGGATATTCAGGTTATAATCAAATTGCAGTAGATCCCCAGGATCAGGAGAAGACGGCATTCACATGCCCTTCTGGAGTATTTGCATACAGAAGGATGCCATTTGGCCTGTGCAATGCACCTGCAACCTTTCAGAGGTGCATGCTCTCAATCTTCTCTGATATGGTGGAAAAATTTCTGGAAGTCTTCATGCATGACTTTTCAGTGTTTGGAGACTCATTCAGCTCCTGCCTTAACCATTTAGCACTTGTTCTAAAGAGATGCCAAGAGACTAACCTGGTTTTAAACTGGGAGAAGTGTCACTTTATGGTGACTGAAGGAATTGTCCTTGGGCACAAAATCTCGAACAAGGGGATAGAGGTAGATCAAGCTAAGGTAGAGGTAATTGAAAAATTACCACCACCTGCCATGTTAAGGCAATCAGAAGCTTTCTGGGGCATGCAGGATTCTATAGGAGATTTATAAAGGATTTTTCAAAAATCGCCAAACCTCTGAGCAACCTGCTAGCTGCTGACACGCCATTTATCTTTGATAAAGAGTGTCTGCAGGCATTTGAGACTCTGAAAGCTAAATTGATCACTACACCAATAATCTCTGCATCAAACTGGACATTGCCATTTGAATTAATGTGTGATGCCAGTGACCATGCCATTGGTGCAGTGTTGGGACAAAGGCATGACAAGCTTCTGCACGTCATTTACTATGCCAGCGTGTTCTAAATGACGCACAGAGGAATTACACAACCACAGAAAAAGAGCTACTTGCAGTGGTTTACGCCATTGACAAATTCAGATCCTATTTAGTAGGATCAAAAGTGATTGTGTACACTGATCATGCTGCTCTTAAATATCTACTCACAAAACAGGATTCAAAACCCAGACTTATAAGATGGGTGTTGCTTCTGCAAGAGTTTGATATAGAAATAAGAGACAGAAAAGGGACAGAAAACCAAGTAGCAGATCACCTGTCCCAAATAGAACCAGTAGAAGGGGCGTCCCTCCCTCTCACTGAGATCTCTGAAACTTTTCCGGATGAGCAACTCTTTGCCGTCCAGGAAGTGCCATGGTTTGCAGACATTACAAACTACAAGGCAGTGAGGTTCATACCCAAAGAATACAGTAGGCAGCAATCAAAGAAATTAATCACAGATGCAAAGTACTATCTTTGGGATGAACCATATCTCTTCAAGAGATGCGCAGACGGAGTAATCCGTAGATGTGTGCCTAAGGAAGAAGCACAGAAGATCCTATGGCACTGCCATGGATCACAGTATGGAGGACATTTTGGAAGTGAGCGAATAGCCACAAGAGTCCTCCAATGTGGCTTCTACTGGCCTACTCTCTATAAAGACTCCCGAGTGTTTGTACTTAATTGTGACAGTTGCCAAAGATCTGGCAATCTACCTCACAGTTATGCCATGCCTCAATAAGGGATCTTGGAGATTGAGTTGTTTGATGTATGGGGCATTGACTTCATGGGACCTTTCCCACCATCATACTCAAACACTTATATTCTGGTGGCAGTGGATTATGTATCCAAATGGGTGGAGGCTATTACAACACCCACTAATGACACTAAAACAGTGTTAAAATTCCTCCAGAAACACATCTTCAGCAGATTTGGTACCCCTAGAGTATTAATCAGTGATGGGGGGGACTCATTTCTGCAATAAACAACTTTACTCTGCTTTGGTTCGTTATGGAGTTAGCCACAGGGTAGCTACTCCATATCACCCACAAACTAATGGGCAAGCTGAAGTCTCAAATAGAGAACTCAAAAGAATCCTGGAACGGACTGTAATTAACCGTAGAAGGGATTGGGCAAGAAGCTTGGATGATGCTCTGTGGGCATACAGAACAGCATTCAAGACCCCTATAGGGACCTCTCTATACCAGCTTGTGTATGGAAAGGCATGTCACTTGCCAGTGGAACTGGAACACAAGGCCTACTGGGCAACCAGATTCCTAAACCTTGATGCCAAGTTAGCTGGAGAAAAACGATTGCTCCAGTTAAATGAGCTAGAGGAATTTAGACTCAATGCTTTCGAGAATGCAAAAATTTACAAAGAGAAAGCAAAAAGATGGCATGATAAGAAATTGTCATCCAGAGTCTTTGAGCCGGGGCAGAAAGTTCTGCTATTTAATTCTAGGCTCAAATTATTCCCCGAGAAATTAAAATCCCGGTGGAGAGGTCCATATGTAATTACAAGCGTATCACCATATGGATACATAGAGCTTCAGGATAATGACTCTAACAAAAAGTTCATTGTTAATGGACAAAGAGTTAAACATTATCTTGAAAGCAATTTTGAGCAAGAATGCTCAAAACTGAGACTTAATTAAAGCTCAGTAATAGTCCAGCTAACGACATTAAAGAAGCGCTTGCTGGGAGGCAACCCAGTCAATCACAAAATTTAATTTTATTTGTTTCTGTTGATTTTTACAGGTATATGTCAAAATATCTTCAAGGTAAAAAAAGCAATTGATTGAATTCACAGAGTTACAGGGGAATTTGGAAGTTCACTGGCGAAAAAAAGCCAGTAAGAAACATTTTGGGCGTTGAACGCCCAAAAGAAGCACCCACTGGGCGTTCAACGCCAGTAAGGGTAGCCATCTGGGCGTTAAACGCCAGAAAGGAGCATCTTCTGGGCGTTAAACGCCAGAAAGAAGCACCTTCTGGGCGTTTAACGCCAGATTGACAGCATCCTGGGCGTTCAGAAAAACGCCCAGTGACAAAGGACTTCCTGGCGTTCAACGCCAGAAAGATGCATCAGCTGGGCGTTGAACGCCCAGGAGAAGCAACATTTGGGCGTTAAACGCCCAAAACATGCAGCGTTTGGGCGTTTAACGCCAGAATGGTGGGGAGGAGGTAAAATTCATTTTTCTTTACAAATTTTCTAAATTTTATGTTTCAATTCATAATTTCTTGCATCAACATGTTTCAAAATGTCATCCTTCAAATCAAATTAGTTTTCTAAGAACCTAATTTCTAAAATCCCTTTTCAAAAATTCAATTATATCTTAATCCATAAAAAATATTGTTTTCCAATCCAATCCAACTCTTTTAAGTTTGTTTTCAAAACTCAATTATCTTTTTAAAATCTTTTTCAAAATTAAAAATTCAGATTATCTTTTTAATTATCATTCATATCTTTTTTTTTTAAATATATCTTTTTCTTATCATATTTATCTTTTATAAATCATATCTTCTATTTATCTTTTCTTATTTTGAAATTTCCCACCCCTCCCTATATATTGAATTTGGCGCCCCTCTCCTCATCACCATTCCACACTTGCTCTCCTCCTATCCCTCTCCTTTCTTCTATTTTGCTTGAGGACAAGCAAAGTGGTGCACGAAATTGCAATAACACTTTTGCAATCCCGCACAACTAACCAGCAAGTGCACTGGGTCGTCCAAGTAATACCTTGCGTGAGCAAGGGTCGATCCCACGGAGATTGTCGGCTTGAAGCAAGCTATGGTTATCTTGTAAATCTTAGTCAGGATATCAGAAATTATCAGGATTGATTGTAAGAAGCAAAAGAACATGTAATGGTTACTTGTACTGCAGTAATGGAGAATGGGTTGAGGTTTGGAGATGCTCCATCTTCCGAATCTCTGCTTTCCTACTATCTTCTTCATCAAACATGCATGTCTCCTTCCATGGCAAGCTCGTGTAGGGTCTCACTGTTGTCAGCAGCTACCTCCCATCCGCGCAGTGAAAGCTAATGCACACTCTGTCACAGTGCTGCCAATCACCGGTTTGGTTTCCCTCCCCTACCGGAATAGAATCACTCTTTTGCGTCTGTCACTAACGCCCAGTGGGTTACAGGTTTGAAGCACGTCACAGTCATTCAATCATTGAATCCTACTCAGAATACCACAGACAAGGTTTAGACCTTCCGGATTCTCTTGAATGCTGCCATCAGGGTCCTGCCTAACCACGAAGATTCCGATTAAAGAACCCAAGAGATAACTACTCAATCTAAGATAGAACAGAGGTGGTTGTCAGGCACGTGTTCATGGTTGAGAATGATGATGATTGTCACGGATCATCACATTCATCCGGATTAAGAACAAGTGTATCTTAGAATGGAAGCAAGCATGATTGAATAAGAAACAGTAGTAATTGCATTAATCCATCAA